>NW_016803880.1:6126021-6135051 GCF_001698545.2 Rhinopithecus bieti | reverse complement strand
AATAAACAAATTTATATAAACTTCATACTTCATCCATAATGTAACATCAATTTACATAATAATTCTAAATATATACAGAGAAATTAAACTGGCAGCATGAACAAATTAATCAAGAAAGTTAAAAGATGTTCTTTCTATTAGAAACAAGCAAAAAGATGTACTTTCATCTTTTGTATTATGTCTTAAATATCCATCTCAATCAATTCATGATAGGTTTTAGATATGTAATTGATCTTGCCTAAACTAACACAACTTACATGTATTTTAGTCCAATACTCTATATTTTATATAATCTTTCTGCTTGGAAGGTTTTTTTTATTTATTTTAAAGATAACTGATTAAATAAAAATCAGCTAATGGCATTTAGAAACCTAAATCATCAGCTTAATGTCTTACTTAATTCACATGCTTCAAAACATACAGTCTATAGGATTAACAACCTATACACAACAAATATGTAATGAGCCAAATTTCTGCCACTCAGTATAATTTACATGAGTTTTTGATTGGGATGTAAGCTACTCAAGAAGTGAAATTCCAACACAATAAAAGTAACCTTTGGGTCCTGACTTCAAGAACAGCCCTGTTGCAAAGATGACCTCCTGGCACAAAAGCTTCAACAGCAGAGATTGTGGCCATGGCTGCATCACGTCTAATGTTCGGTGAGGCAGTGGCGACCCCAACAGAGTCCAGATGGCCAATTGTTCTTCATGCTTTTGAGCATTGTACCTGGAAGACTAGCTTGAAATTGTTCTGGAAATCCAGTAGCATATGACTGTCATTTCTGGGAAATTTTCTTTCATTATTATCTTGACATTTTCTCCTCAGTTTCGTTCATCCTGTCTTTTAGTAATTTTATTAGCTGGAAGTTTGATTTTCTTGAGTGATCATCTAAGGATTTTATATCTTCATTTTTACATACTCTTATTGAACGATTTTTGTCCCATTTTGAAGGCTTTCTGAATTTTAACTCCAAAATATCTATTTAAAAAATTATAATTTTGGGGCCAGGCATGATGGCTTATGCCTGTAATCCCAGCACTTTGGGAGGCCAAAGCAGGCCGATAGCTTGAGCCCAGGAGTTTGACACCAGCCTGGGCAACATGGCGAAACCCCATCTCTACAAAAACTAAAATATTAGCCAGGCATGATGAGGCATAGTCCCAGCTACTTGAGGTTGGAGGTGGGAGGACTGCTTGAGCCCAGGAGTTCCAGGCTGCAATAAGCCATGACCGAACCAATGCACTCCAGCCTGGGTGACTGAGCAAGACTGTCTCAAATAATAATAATAATAAATAATAATAACAATGACATCATATTATTGATGTCATTTTCATGCATGGTATTTATCTCAGAACATCGTATTTCATACTTTTGCATATTGGTTTATGTAGTAAAATTTACATAAAATGAAATGCATATAGTTTAATTGTACAATGTAATAAATCTAAATAAATGTGTATACCTTTGTAATCCATATTCAAATAAGATATAAAATACTTCCAATAGACTACCACTTCCTTCCAGTCAATCCTGCATTCCAAAAGAAAAATCTGTCCCAATTCGTATCACCATGAAATGGTTTTGTCTATTTTTGAACTTTATAAAAAATAAGTCATACAATGTGTATGTTATTGAGCTTGGCTTGGTTTCCTCAATAAAATGTTTTTGAGATTTGTGTTATTTCAATTATCAGTATGTATTGTAATTTTTTATACTACTGAGTAGTATCCATTGTACGAATATAATATAAATTTTATCTATTTTTTCTTAAACTTTTGTGTAGTTTCCTTGTTTTTTAAAAAATAATTTTGGAGTTGGGCGTAGTGGCTCACACATATAATCCCAGCACTTTGGGAGGCCAAGGTGGATGGATTGCTTGAACTCAGCAGTTTGAGACCAGCCTGAGAAACATGGCAAAACCTCGTTTCTGCAAAAAATACAAAAATTAGCCAGGTTTGGTGACACATGCCTGTGGTCCCAGCTACTTTGGAGGCTGAGGTGGGAGGATCACTTGAACCTAGGATGTGAAGGCTGCAGTGAGCAGTGACTGTGCCATTGCACCTCAGTCTGTGTGACAGAGGGAGACCTTGTCTCAAAAATAAAAATAAAAAATAAAATTAAATAAAATTAATTTTGAGGTGTCTCTTATGAATAAAGCTGCTGTAAACATTTCTCTACCAGTGATTATCTGGGTATTCTTTTTTATTTATCTGAAGGAAATTATTAGAAATAGAATGGTTGAGTCAGCAACTAGGTAACTGGACAATTTTTCCAAATTGTTTAAACATCATATACTCCCATTAGCTGTGTATGACAGCTCCAAATCCCATTTATCTGCAACAGATTTGAGATAGAGATTGTAATTTTAGTCATTCCAGTGGGTGTGTAGTGATATCACTTTTTGGATTTAATTAGAGTCTCCCTGATAATTAGTGATGTGAGGTATTTTGTCTTGGTTTAGTTCTAGAGTAGTAACTAGAGGGAGGGGGCTCTAGGGTGTCCTCGGTTACACCTATGCAGAGCAGAGCCTCCAAAACATGGAGGTGGAAGGCAGTGAGATGGTGCGATCTTGGCTCACTGCAACCTCCACCTCCGGGTTCAAAAGATTCTCTTGCCTCAGCCTCCCAAGTAGCTTGGATTACAGGTGCACACCATCACATTTAGCTATTTTTTATATTTTTAGTCAAGACGGATTTCATTATGTTGGCCAGGTGGGTCTTGAATGCCTGACCTCAGGCATCCACCCACCTCAACCTCAGCCTCCTTAAGCACTGGGATTACAAGCTTGAGCCACTGCAATCAGCCTGGTTAGATTTTTTTAAAAATATAATTCTTACAAGTAAATGATTGTTTTGCTAAGGAGAGGGCCTGTCATCCTCTTCACACAGCCATTCCAGAAATCCCACATTCTCCCCTTCCTTTTGAAGGACATCTTTTGAGATATAAAATCTTAGTTTACAGGATATGTTATTTTTGTGTATTTTTTCCACTAATTTGTTTCGTTTCAAAATTTTAAATATGTCATTCTTTTAGTGTATGGCTCAAGTTGTTGTTTTTTTCTTTCTATTTATGTAATGTGGTTTGCTTATTTCCTAAAGTGTGCATACACCTTTCTCTGTCTGATAGGGTAAGAGTGATTGGTGATTCACATTC
This sequence comes from Rhinopithecus bieti, assembly GCF_001698545.2. Lineage (NCBI taxonomy): Eukaryota > Metazoa > Chordata > Mammalia > Primates > Cercopithecidae > Rhinopithecus > Rhinopithecus bieti. Next base: position 6,131,895 of record NW_016803880.1, on the reverse strand, counting down.
CTTCTGTAAGTCAATTTGAGCATTAGTAGGTTTTGTGCTTTGGTTCTTATTCCAACTCTTCACCTCCAGTGGCACCAGAACCTTTTGGTTTGAAATATTTGAATTGTAAGTGAGTTGAAGTTTTGGGTTTTTCAGTTTACAGTTGATTCAACTAAATGCCCCCAAGATGGGCTACACTGTATTTTTTTCTGCCTTATAGCCCCTCATCCAATGCCCCTTTTTAAGCAAAATTGGAAGAGACAGCAAATCAAGTGCAAATCTGGAAGTATGAACCTACCACAGCTCTCTTCTCAATTCTACAAAGCTGGATTTTAATCTAGAATTTTTGTTGGTGAGGCTCCCCTAAATCCACTGTTATTTAACAGCTCTGAGAGTTTGCTTCCTGGGAAAACCATACTTCCATATGTCCTATGTTGTTTGAGATAAATCAATATTTGTAAAATATTATTTAAAATATTTTAAATGACTCATTTTTAATATGAAAGAATCAAAACAAAATTTGGCTGTATAGATTTTCTTTGTGTCATGTCATTTTATTTTATTTTATTTCAATGAGATAGGGTCTCACTCTGTTGCCCTGGCTAAGTGCAGTGGCATGATCAGGGCTCACTGCAGCCTCGACTTCCTGGGTTCAAGCAATCCTCCCACTTCAGCCTCTTGAGTAGATGAAACTACTGGCATCCACTACCATGCCCAGTTAAATCTTTTTTTTAAATTGTTTTGACAGAGACATGGCCTTGCTTTTTTGCCCAGGCTGTTTTTACATTATTTTAAACTCGATGTTTTGAATGTCTCTAAGAAAGACATACATTTTTTGTTAATATATCTATATTACAAAAGATATACGCATGGATACACATACATGCATACACACATATAATCACAAAAAATGTGTGTATGTATAGTGTGTATATGTGCATGTATATATAGTATATACACATGCATTAAAATGTATATGTATTTTAATTATACCACTGAAGAAAAGAAGTGGAGGGAAAACACATATGTATTCATTAAACATGTATACTTAGAATATATTATGGTCTTGTCTTTATTGCTAGATTAGTTTTTATGTATGACTGTGTCTCACTTTCAGTTCTGAAAACCTGGAATTAACTGATTAACAATGCCAATGCAAATATCTTTTCTTACTGTATAATTATAGCTTAAAATTAGAAGTTCCATTTGTTATTTTTAAATGCAGAAATTAGCGTGTGCCAGAAGAAAATCATTAAATATCAATTCAATTAAAACAGAGATCAGTAAAGAAGAATTTCCTTGTATCACAGAAATAAGGCAGTGCTGATAGAAAACATACAGAGAAGAAACCCAAGTAACTCTGAATAAATTAAAACAAACAAAAAAGAATGTAACTCTCCCTTTGATCTTCAGAAAAAAGACCCCCTTCTGTGATTGAAAGGAGAGATACATTTTTAACTAAAGTCAATTATAGATAATAATTCATCATTATAATTGAGTTTTTGATGAGAGGCAATGCGTTAGTTTTCTATGGCTGCTGTAACTAATTACCACAAACTGGGGACTTAATAGAACAGAAATTTATTCTCTCTAGCCGTGGAGACTAGAAGTCTGAAATCAGTATCACTGGACCAAAACCAAAATGTCAGCTGGGCCATACTGCCTCTAGAGGATCTAGGGGTAGACCCACTTATTGCTTTTTTTTTTTTTAAACAAAAGAAGGAGGTTTAATGGACTTACAGTTACACATGGCTGGGGAGGCCTCACAATCATGGAGGAAGGCAAGGAGGAGTAGCTCACATCTTACATGGATGGCAGCAGGTAAAGAGAGAGCTTGTGCAGGGAAATTCCCATTTTTAAAACCATCAGATCTTGCGATTTCTTGCTCTTTTTGGCTTGTAGTGAGTACAGGCATTATACTACTCTGGTATCTATCCCTGTGGTCATGTTGTCTTCTCCTCCTCTGTCTATATCAAATCTTCCTCTGCATTCATTTTATTAGTGTAAATGTGATTGTACTTAGGACCTACCTTCATAATCAAGGATAATCTCCCCCATCTCAAAATCCTTAATTTAGTAACATCTGTAAAATCATTTTTTCCATATAAAGTAACATTCAGAGGTCCTAGAAATTAGTATGTGAATATCTTTTGGGAGGTCATTGTTTCAATAATAATGGGTAAGAATCAATTCTAGAACATATATTGTAAAAAGGGACTATTTTTTCAAAAAACTTTGATTCACAAAGAAAGTGAATATTTTCCTTTCTCACATGTATAACAAAAGTGGACAATACTGAAATAAATATCAATTTTGTTTAAAAGGCTAACATGAGAACCATTCATGTTTTTCATTTTTTTATGTAAATTGGAATGTTTAGATGGCAATGCTTATGCCTATTAAGATGCAATTTGAAGGACTATATTATGATGCTATGTTGGAGAATTATGGGACTTCTTTAACACAGTGTTCCAAAGTGAACATCATTGCTATTTCGAGTTTCTATATCTTTGCTGTTGTGCTACATAGACAAGGTTGTTAATATACATTTTAATATTAATAAACTGCTTAGCTTGCATTTGTAATGGGTACAGTGTCAAGCACTGTAGTTCAGAGCACTTAAAATATCACTGATTAATTCACAAATGCTAGCCAGTTTCGGTCTTGCATGTAGTGTCTGTGTGTGCATGTAAACAAATCAGATGCCATAATTTTATTCTTTATCTTAAGTTTGGCTAGGAATCTTCCCCCTTTTAAATACTATTCTAATATGAATTGCCTGAGACTTCTCTTAGAGGAAAAAAGTATCATGTTTATTCATTACGGAGCATTCTGTTTTCACATTTTGAGCTTAAGAAAAAAAGTACTAAAAATAATTTGAAAGAACACATTTGACAGGGGACTAATATCCAGAATTTACAAGAAACTCAACCAGTTCAAAAATAAAAACAATAACAACGAAAACAAATAACACCATTAAAAAGTGGGCAAAGGACCTGAGTACACAGTTTTCAAACAAAGATATATTTCTTAAAAAGACAAAACATAGCAAATTTTGGAAAGGAACTCAAATAACAGCAAAATAACAAATAATCCACTTTTTTAAATGGGCATTTGATCTGAATAGACATTTCTCAAAAGAAGACATGTAAATGACCAACAAGTATATGAAAAAATATTCAACATCATTAACCATCAGGGAAATGCAAATCAAAGCCACAATGAGAGATCATCTCACACCAAATAGAATAGCTATTACAAAGAAGACAAAAAATAACACATGCTGGTGATATGGTTTGGCTGTGTTGCCACTCAAATCTCATCTTGAAATCCCACATGCTGTGAGAGGGACCTGGTGGGAGGTAATTGAATCATGGGGGCGGGTCTTTCTCATGCTCTCTTTGCCTGCTGCCATTCATGTAAGATGTGACTTGCTCCTCCTTGCCTTCCACCACTATTGTAAGGCTTCCCCAGCCACATGGAACTGTAAGTCCAACTAAACCTCTTTGCTTTTTAAATTGCCCAGTCTCAGGTATATCTTCATCAGCAGCATGAAAACGGACTAATACAACTGGAAAGATGTAGAGAAAAGGGAACTCTTACATACTTGTTGATGGAAATGTAAGTTAGTACAACTATCAATAGTATGAAAATCAGTATGGAGATGCCTCAAAAGCTAAAAATAGAACTACTATGTGATGTAACAATCCAACTACTGGGTATATATCCAAACGAACGGAAATCAATATGTTGAGGAGATATCTGCACTGCCACATTAATTACAGCAATATTCACAGTAACCAGTATATGGAATCAACCTAAGTGCCTGTCAACAAATGAATAGATAAATAAAATTGTGTGTGTATATACACATATATGCATATATATGCATATATACATATATATGCATATATACATATATGTATATATGTGTGAATATTATTCAACCATAAAAAATGAATCGTGTTTTTTGCAGCAACATGAATATAGCTGGAGTTTACCATATTAAGTGAAACAACTCAGAAACAGAAAAACAAATACTACACGTTCTCACTTATAAGTGAGAGCTAAATAATATGTTTACATGGATATAGAGTCTGGAATAATAGACACTGGAGACTCAGAAGGGTGGAAGTGTGAGAGGGAAGTGGATAATGATAAATTACTTAATGGATACAATGTTAATTATAGATACACTGAAAGACAAACATATCTATGTCACAAAATTACAGTTGTACCCCTTGACTTTATAGAAATAATAAAAAAAGAACCTGAGGTAATGGTGCATTTGAATCAGAAAGTTTACTGCAGTCAGTATAATTTCCAAAGATGAAAAGTTTAATGGAGTTTGTTTCTTCATTATAGTGCAATAGCTCTGTTCTTTTTTTTATTGAAATACTTATAACCTTTCTCTATTTTGACCTACAAAAGTACATTTAAAAGAAAAATGTAATCATTTCATTATAACTATCATTATAAATCTATGTTAGAATATACAAATCACAAATCTTAGACTGTATAATGTTGAGTTTCTGTCTCATAATGTGAACATAACATAATGTTAAACATTGTTATTTTCTAAGTGAAACATTGTCATGGCTTCAATCTAAATATATTTAATGAGAGACCACAAACAATGTATTTTGACAAGTGATACTTAGTCTATTCCATTATAGCCATGAACAAAAAGGGAAGAATTTTAAATCCGACTTCTCTCTAGATTGAGTTGGAAAAGTGATTCCAAATCATGTCAATGGCCACTTATTAACCCCAATACATGTTAAAAAATCAGATGACCAGAAAATGGAGTGTTAATGTTTAAAAACTGAAACTTGACAGGGCAGTTTATAAAAAGCTTATTCTCTTCTGCCTAATGTAGCTATTAGTAATGTAGAACTGAAAAGAAACTAATTACACCTTAGGAATTAGAGGAAATAGCAAAATATCAACTTTTATGTACATCTTTTAAGAGTTAAATGCTGCTTTCTGATTTCAATATTTTAAAGTCATTTGTAATTTTCTAATTGAAAAAGTAATATGACTTCGTTATTTATTTTTTTATTTGACAAAATTTATGATACACCTTCTGAGTATTAGGTACTGTCATAGGCCCTTAATATGTCATGAACATAAATATTCATTTTCCTGAAAATTTCTTAAGTTACAGTTGATATACTCTACTAAGTGAAATAGAGAATAAACATAATAAACAAATAAAACATATAACTGGTTAGATAGTGGTAATTTCAATTCAGTTTAATCAATTCAGTTGGATCCACAAACAAATTTTTTGGCATTCTTGTCAGGAAGCGCATTCACTAATTTAAATATGCAGAGAAAAAATACAGTCTTCAAACAATTTTAAGTATTTTATTTAATCTTATGGGACAAAAGCATGGCAGTCCTAAGATTTTGCATTACCTTCGCCAACGCAAAAAAAAAAAAAAAAAAAAAAAAAAAAAAAAAAAAAAAAAAACACTCTTTTTCCTATGATAATGTATAAAATACATAAAATATAATTCAATTATTTTGCTGGACTTAATATTTAATATGAGAAAATGCACTGTGTGCAATATTGAAATAAGGTTACCATGGCAACCATGTGCTTCGTGAAATACAAAAATTATTTATGTTGTAAAATTCCATAAAACATAGACCTTAATTAGAAGCTTCCCAAGAATTTCTATGTTGTGCAACTTCTTATTATTAAATTTATTTTTTATTATAATGATGATATACATTAAATTAGTGCAATCTCTTCAGTGTTTACAGCATTTATAGCATATTTATTCTCTAAGGAAGAACCTAAGGCACCAGAAGAAGGAAATACATTAGAAACAATAAGTTAAAAAAAGTTTCTTTATACAGGAGTTGCTTTTATAATAATTTTTCTAT
>NW_016803880.1:6121100-6125791 GCF_001698545.2 Rhinopithecus bieti | reverse complement strand
TAATAATTTGTAAAAATGAACTATTAAGGTTTTTATGACAGTGCTTAAAGATAATGTTTTTCTACTTAAACTGTGGAAAGACTGTCTTATTTAATAAAATAATCCAAATCTGAAGACGTCCATATATTTCCAAAACATACTTTCTTGAAAACTTCCATTACATTTCTTATAATGTGACAATTTTCTTGAAAAGGGGTGTGTTCACTCCTTTTTATGATTCTAACTACTTAAGTGGAATAGTTTTCAAAATATTCTTTGCATTGTTAATAATTTTATGTGTATAATTTTAAATACAAGATCAGTTTCTTTCACTACTTTGACCACAGTGGCGGCTAGAAAAAAAATGTAAATAGATCATTACTCTAATTTGCAAAGAGTAGGCTTAACATATTCCTAGATAATTTCATGTGTATTTTATTAGTAAAGTAACTTGATAATGTCTTTTTTTTTTTTTTTTTTTTTTTGAGACGGAGTCTCGCTGTGTTGCCCAGGCTGGAGTGCAGTGGCGCGATCTCGGCTCACTGCAAGCTCCGCCTCCCGGGTTCCCGCCATTCTCCTGCCTCAGCCTCCGGAGTAGCTGGGACTACAGGCGCCGCCACCACGCCCAGCTAATTTTTTGTATTTTTAGTAGAGACGGGGTTTCACCGTGTTAGCCAGGATGGTCTCTATCTTCTGACCTCGAGATCTGCCCGCCTCAGCCTCCCAAAGTGCTGGGATTACAGGCGTGAGCCACTGGACTCAGCCTATCCTGTCTTTCAATAGGTCTTAATATCTTAAGCGTTTTAGTCAAAAGTAATAAAAGGATCTCGTTGGCATCCGTATATTCCTTTCTTTCTTTCCTTCCCCTTCCCCTTCCCCTTTCCCTTCCCCTTCCCCTTCCTTTTCTTTTCTTTTCTTTTCTTTTCAACAGAGTCTCTCTCTGTAGCCAGACTGGAGTGTAGTGGTGCAATCTCGGCTCACTGCAACTTCTGCCTCCCAGGTTCAAGTGATTCTCCTGCCTCAACCTCCCGAGTAGCTGAGACTACAGGCACACGCTACCACGCCCAGCTAATTTTTGTATTTTTAGTAGAGACTGGGTTTCGCCATGTTTTGACCAGGATGGTCTCGATCTCTTGACCTCGTGATCTGCCCACCTCCTCCTTCCAACGTGCTAGGATTACAGGCTTAAGTCACCGCACCCGGCCCCAAATTTTTAGCATAAGCAGTTTTAGCTTTATGGACTTCAGAGGGTGGTTGTTAGATACAAAAAGTGATTAGTACAGCATGACTATAATTTTATTATTATTATTTTGAACACAATAGCTCTAAAATTCTCAAAATTTTAAAGCGTATCTTGTTGCTTAAGAGCACATGACATGGACTATTTGTCCTAGATGCATTTAGGGCATTTATACTCAATTTTCAGGGCAACGAATACCCTCTCCTTAATCGCTTTCTGGAAACTTCTATCCCAATAAAACGAATAGTCAACTTTTAAAAGAAGTAACAATTTATCTTATAAATTGAGATTTCCTGTGAGTCGAGTTATTTTGAAATAAAAACTTAAAATTAGAATTTTAAGTGCACAGTCTTAAAATACTAATGTACAGTTTTAAAAGCTCTCCTATGTAAAGTTAAAAGAAAATATTTTATGTGGCATCAGAAGGTGTTAGAAGCCATTTGATTTATTTTGTATTTTCATTTATTTTGTGCTTATATTTTTGTTCTGCTTTTAATGTACCATGATAATCTAACATACAAAATACTCATATCTTTATAGAGAATTCAATAGTAATAACTAAATATTTTACTACAATTAAAAAATATATACAGGCCAACAAGAGCCTAATCTGATCATGTTATTTTATGAATAATTCATAAATGTGGCACTTTGAGAGGTGTACTTTTCTGAAATGACAGTTATTGTTATCCTCCGACGTGGTTCATGAATGTGATCAAGGATTCATTTACCTAAGAAGCCTTTTAGAATTTACTAAAATAACAGAAACCTGCATTATAGCTCTAAATTCTTGGAAAGTTTCTTCTTTTTTATTCTAGTTTTCTTGTTTTTATTCTAAGTTTATAGCAATAATTTTTCTAAATGTCACACTGACATTATCCGTCTCTCTCTAGAAGAAACCCCAGGCTCCATGAAAAAGCGCTCTGTCGATTTCTCTCATCATTGTACTCAGATGACTAACGCAATGCCAGGCAAATAGGAATAAGCAATAAATATTGTTGGATGAATGGCTGAGTGTTCTCATTACTGCAAACAAATTAAGTTGATTTTTCACAGAATTCTTCAGGTATGGAAATCATTCTATTTTAAGGTCAGAAACCAAGCAGGAAAACAAAATCTAATAAAGTCTTAGTTATATTTCTTATTAAGGTATAAAACTCAGAAACGTGTTTTCAATTCTACAGTCACTTCATTTTAGAATTTATTGTGATTCAAAATTTTAGCATTTACACATTTGTACAATATTGCCTTCTGCATAATCACTGTAAATGCATTTAATTACATTCAAATCATAACATTAAAAAGTATTATATTATAAGTGTATGGTAGTATGTTAGAGATAAAACATAATGAACTGACTGGAAATTGTTAGGAAAAATGTAGATTACATTTTAACTAATCTATTATTAAAATTTGTTTTCTCTCATGATATATTGTGAAACACTGCTATGTATTTACCTTATATTGGAATTACAATTTGCTCATGATTTCAAGTCTATTATTACATGTGTTACATGAGAATACTTAAATGGTGCAGTCTACCTTAATTATTTATTGTCCTATACGCATACTGCAGAAGATCCAAAAATACGTCATTTTTTACATATGTAAAAAAATCTCTAAGTTAGATAAACAGTCATCCTGGGTAGCTTGAGGAGTGATACAAATAAAACAATCACCTACCAACAGCAACAATAAAAGCCTATTTGTTTTTAAAGTAAATCCCAGTTTAGATAAAATAATTTAAGGTGTCGTGTCACATGGGCTATGAACAATCTTGCTTTTGAAATTACTGCTGTTTTATAAAACTGAATCTATATGCGAGTGAGGACTGTTATAACAGCTTAGATAATGGGCTCATTTAGTGATAAACTGTTTCTGTAGTTCAAATATTTAGTATTTTACATAATATCTGTTTTGTTACATAAAAGTTCTCCAGTCATTAATGTACGTACTGGACATAAACATTTCTTTCTTGAGATTATATTACTTGATTGTTATTAAGGTCTTTAGTTAATATGTGCCCTGTGAATTTGTTAATATTATCTTAAGCCATAGAGCAACTCAGCCAAGCTAAATCCTAAGCGCGATACTAAATCCTTCTCATGTTTAACCCCCATATTCAGTCATATTCCTGTTTAATATTCAATATTCATTCTAGTAGATTCATTATATGTCACAAATTACTGCATGTCTCTCCATATCAACTGTGACTGCCTTAGTTAAATTTCTCATTGTTTAAACTAGATCATTCAGTAATCTGATAGAGTCATACCTTACTTTATTGTGCTTTGCTTGATGTGCTTCACAGACACCATGTTTTTTTTACAAAATGAAGGTTTGTGGCAACTTTGTGTCAAACAAGTCTATGGGTACCAATTATTTCAATAGCATGTGTTCACATGGTGGCTCTCGTGAACTTTTGGTAATTCTCACAATAATTTAACCTTTTTAATTATTATTGCATCTATTCTGGTAATCTGTGATCAGGTGATCAGTGATCTTTGATGCTACAATTGTAATTGCTTTGGGGCGCCATGAACTGTGCCTATAAAAAACAGTAAACATAATTTATAAATGTTATGTGTGTTCTGACTGCTCCACTGACCAGCCGTTCCCCAATCTCTCTCTCTTTCATTGGGCCTCTCTGTTCCCTGAGACACAACAATATTGAAACTAGACCAATTAGGCCGGGCACGGTGGCTCACGCCTGTGATCCCAGCACTTTAGGAGGCCAAGGCGGGTGGATCACGAGGTCAGGGGTTCGAGACCAGCCTGACCAACATGGTGAAACCCTGTCTCTACTAAAAATAAAAATAAAAAATAAAAAATAAATTAGCCGGGTGTGGTGGCAGGCGCCTATAGTCCCAGCTACTCAGGAAGCTGAGGCAGTAGAATTACTTGATCCCTGGAGGCGGAGGTTGCAGTGAGCCGAGATCACGCCACTGCACTCCAGCCTGGGCAACAGAGTGAGACTCCGTCTCAAAAAAAAAAAAAGAAAGAAACTAGACCAGTTAACAGCCTTACAATGGCCACTAAGTGATCAAGTGAAAGAAAAGACTGGTATGTCCCTCACTTTAAATTAAAAGCTACAAATGATTACGTGTAATGAGGACGACACATTGAAAGTCAAGATCGACGTGTGCTAGACCTCTTTGGCTAGTTAGCAAAGTTGTCAGTGTAAAGGAAAAGTTATTGAAGGAAATTAAAAGTACTACTGCAGTAAACACGTGAATAATATCAGCCTCGTTGCTAATACGGAGAAAGTTTGAGTGATCTGGATAGATGATCAAACCACTGTAACATTCCCTTATGTCAAAGCCTAACCCAGAGCAAGGCCATAAACCCTCTTTAATTCGATGAAGGCTGAGAAATGGAAGGGAGCTTCAGCAGAAAAGTTTGTAGCTATATGAGATTGGTTAATAGATTTAAGAAAAGAATCTAAATTCTTTTTTTTTTTTTTTTTTTTTTT
>NW_016803880.1:6103954-6118287 GCF_001698545.2 Rhinopithecus bieti | reverse complement strand
CGGAGTCTTGCTCTGTTGCCCAGGCTGGAGTGCAGTGGCACAATCTCGGCTCACTACAAGCTCCACCTCCCGGGTTCACGCCATTCTCCTGCCTCAGCTTCCCGAATAGCTGGGACTACAGGAGCCCGCCACCACGCCCGGCTAATTTTTTTGTATTTTTAGTAGAGACGGGGTTTCACCATGTTAGCCAGGATGGTCTCGATTTCCTGACCTCGTGATCCGCCCGCCTCGGCCTCCCAAAGTGCTGGGATTACAGGCGTGAGCCACCGCGCCCGGCTAAGAATCTAAATTCTTTATGCAATCTCCATAACATAAAAGTACCAGGTGAACTAGTGTAGCAAGGGCTGATGTAGAAGCTCAGCACATTATCCAAAAGATCTAGCTAAGACTGTTGATGAAGGGGGCTACAGTTAACAATAGATGTTCAATGTGAATGAAACATTCTTCTATTGGAAGAAGATGCCATCTAGTACTGTCATAGCTAGAGTGAAGTCAATGCCTGGCTTCTAAACTTCAAAGGACAGGCTAACTTTCTAGTTAGGAGCTAATTAAGTTGAAGCCAATGTTCATTTATCATTCTGAAAATCCTAGGGCCTTTAAGAGTTATGCTAAATCTGCTCTGCCTGTGCTCTACAAATGGGACAACAAAGCCTGGGTGACAGTACTGCTCTTTACAGCAATGGTTTACTGAGTATTTTAAGTCCACTGTTGAGACTTGCTGTTCAGAAATAAACAATTGCTTTCAAAATATTACTGCTTATTCACAATGCACCTATTCACTAAGGAGATACCAGGAGTTTAAGGTTGTTTTCACGTCTGCTAATACAACATCCATTTTGTAGCCCATTGATCAAAGGTTAATTTCAAATTTCAAGTCTTATTATTTAAGAAATACATTTATGAGGCTATAACTGGCATAGGCAGTGATTCCTCTGATATACATTGGCACAGTACATTGAGAAGCTTTTGAATGGAATTCATCATACTAAATGCCTTTAAGAACATTTGTGATTCATGGAAAGAGGTCAAAATACCAACATTAATAGGAGTTGGAACAAGTGTGATTGCAACATTCACACGTGACTTTGTGGGGTTCACAACTTCAAAGGAGGAAGTAACTGCAGATTTGGTGAAAACAGCAAAACAACGAGAATTCAAAGTGGAGCATGAAGATGTAACTGAATTGCTACAGTCTCATGATAAAACTTGTACAGATGAGGAGTTATTTCTTACTTTGGGTAAAATACTATAAAAAAGCACTGCATGCTACAGAGAATTTTTTTATAAAAGAACGTGTCAATTAATGCAGCAAACTTAATTGTTGTCTTGTTTTAAGAAATTTCTACAACTACCCCAATGTTCAGCAACCATTATCCCTATCAGTCAGCAGCCATCCTCACTGAGGAAAGACTCTCCACCAGCCAAATCGTTGAGACTAACTGAAGGGTCAAATGATTGTTAGCATTTTTTAGTAATACATTATTTTTCTTTAAGATATATCCATTATTTTTGCAGACATAATGCTATTGCACACATGATAGATTATAGTATAGTGTAAATACAACTTTAATATGCACTGGGAAACCAAACATTTGTGTTACTCTGTTGCGGTATTTACTTTGTTGCAGTGGTGTGGAACAGAACCTGCAATATCTTCTGGGTATGCTTGTAATTGATTCTTCAACCTGAAGTTTGTCCTAATTCCATTCTGTACTCCTCCATGCTTTCAAATTTACATACACATACTGAAGTGCGAAATTATCATCTGAAGAGAAAAAGGACATTTAAAATCATCATCACAACAATAACAGTTAACAAGCTGGCAAGATTGAGATCACTGAAATCAACGAGTTGATTGCAAAGAGGATCAAGCCAATTAGAAAGCGAGTTTAGAAAGAGGAGATTGTTTTGAGTGTGTGTGTGGAGACTAACAGTTGCCTCCTAGAGGAGTAAAATAGAAAAATAAACCAGGCATGGTGGCTCACACCTGTAATCCCAGAACTTTGGGAGGTGGAGGTGGGAGGATCACTTGAGATCAGGAATTCAAGACTAGTCTGGACCACATAGTGAGACCCAATCTCTACCAAAAACAAGCAAACAAACAAACAAATAAGCAGGATGTAATGGCATGTGCATGCACTTGTAGTCCCAGCTACTGGGCACACTGAAGTGGGAGAATCGCTTGGGTTTGACGCTACAGTGAGTTATGATCACCACTGCACTCCAGCTTTGGTGACAGAGTGAGACTATTTCTTTAAAAAGAAAAGGAAAAGAAATTCAATTTCCCAGGAAAAGACATGGATTTTTTTTTTTAAGAAAGAGGAAGTCAGTACAACTATTGTCATACTTTAATTTCACCACTTGCTAGCAAGTATTATCTCAGGTGAGTTAATTGCCTTATTTATTTAGCAAATATATATTGAATTTCTACTATGTATCAGTCCAGACCCTGGTCTAAGATCTGGAGATTCAAAGATAGATTTCTTTAGTTTGGAGTATTTTTCTCATTTAAAACGTTTAGTTTGATTATTTCAATTAATGGAATATCAAATACTATATACTTCCCTCAAATATAGTGAGGTCAAGTCATATATGTGTATACATCTATATCTATCTATCTATCTATCTATCTATCTATATACACACACACGTATATATGAATTTTTTAAATTTTCATTATACAAAAGTTGTTTTCTCCTTTCAAGTTGTTCTTTCTTTCATGTGGCCAAACTATAAGATTGAATGAGGCAATCAAAACCTGTGTGCTTGAAGGATTATGGTAAGAAATCACTGTTCTTAACCCTGGCTTTTGGGGGATATGTTGGTATGTTTAAGATCTCATGAGAATGAACTGGCATAATCAACTTTAATTATCAACTCTTTGTCAGGTATCCCAGAAGCGTGGAAACAAATGCCCTGCCCAGCTCTAATCTTGCCTCCCAGGTGAAAGGGTGGAGGGGGACAATGATTAAAGTGCCTAGGAATCTTTTAAATATCAGTTTGTTCACCCAAATTAGAAAAATGATAAATAGGTTATTGAGACTAGTGTCTTCATCTGAAAATGAACACACATTTTCTTGGAATATACCTAATTCTGCAGATTAGTTAACTATTCAATCTGAGGTTACAGATTTTGTGAACATGAAGTATGGTGAAAGGGAAGAAGCAAACCAGAGCTTCAATCTAACTGGTTATGGTTTAAATGTATGCAAATTTGATTTACTTTTGTTTAGGTGTTCTCTTTCAGTTCTTTGTAATATGTGATACAATCCTAAAAGTAATCTTTACAATCTCTCCATAGTGCCTCAAGCCTTCCCAATCAGCAGATGATCTTGTCTTCTATGTCAGGTATTGTTGCAAACTTCTTAAAAAACTTTGGGATCACATGAGCCTGTATTAAAACTCCCATCTTCGGTGTTGTAATATAAGATCTAGGGCAAGTTATTTAAACCATGTGTGGCTTAATTTCCTTGTTCCCTTAACCCAAGCACAGAAAGTTCTAAAAATTATTTGTTCTTCCATTTGTATTTCTATATATATCTTTACCTTTTCTTTTTATTACAGAAAGTGAGGAAAGGAACTATATTTATTCTCTCTTAAGACTTCCCTTTGTGCTCTTGATTTCATCCATTGCTGCTTTCTAAAAAATGTTACTTTCTATTATATTTTTGTCTTCTTTTAAAAAATTTCTTCATTCTCTCTTGCCATTTGAAACTTCTTAGTCTACAATATGGTCAGCATCCTTCCTTATTTTCTATTGATTTATCTCCTCACTATACTATAGCCAATCTCTTTATTGCAAAAATGATAAAATATTAATACAGTCCTACCATCTCTATATTCTCATTTGTTAGTGTACGTTATCATAAATTCTGCTTCATACATTTTTTCTAGAAACTGTCTTGCTCAGTTCATGAATGGAAACTTAATATCAAAATGTAATGATTTGTTATCTTTCTTTATTTACATTTACCACTGATTATAAGTTAAACATCATGTTCTTAAAATTTTCTTCTTTCTGTGTCCAAGACTTTGATTAGTCCTGTCTTATATTTTACATTTTCTAAATTAATTTACTCCAGTGTCAATGCATATTTTAGTCCAAATGCATCAAGATATTCGTTTCTCTAAATTATAATCTTCTTCAGTTTCTTTAACTATTTCAAGCATTTTCTCTCATATAGAATCTGACCCGATGGTTTTAAATATTATTCAGGAAGACTGTTACATAAATATCCCAGTTTAACTCTTTTCTCCATATTAGATGATCTACTTATCTACTGATAATTTTTTATCCATGATCCATAGGTGCTTTAAATTTATCTTTGGAGTTTCTATCTCAAATATCAATATGAAATGGCTGTTATGATAGTAACATAGATATGTCTGTGATAGAATAGCTTTCCCCAGAGATGTCTGTATACCAATTCACAAAAGTTATGAATATGTGGCCTCATATGGAAAAAAAATTGTATGCAGGTGTAATTAAGTTAAGGGAAATTATCCTGAATTATACTAGCAGGCCTTGCAACCACAAGCATCATTAAGAAGTGAAGGCAGGAGTGTCAGAGTCAGAGGAGATCTGATGATGAAAGCAGAGGTCAGATTAAGGCCAGGAAAGAGCAGTATGGTGAGAAATGCAGATGATATATAGTCGCTGCAAAAGGAAAAAATTTCTCAAAGGCAAAATGATGATATATAGAAGCTGCAAAAGGCAAACATTTTGCAAAGGCAAACATTTCCAGAAGAAACACAGCATAAGCAACGCCTTGAGTTTAGAACTTCTGATCCCTGAAAAAGTGAGATAATGAATTTCTATTGTTTTAAGTCACTGCATTTATGGTAATTAGCAATAAGAAACTGGTTTTGATACTGAAAGGGGTGTGCTGATATAATAAATATATTCTTAGTATACGATTTGCATATTATAATAAATATAATAAAAATGTGGAGATAATTGTGGGCTTGGGCAGTGGGCAGAGGCTAGAAAATCTTGAGAAACATGATGGTAAAAGCCTAGATTGCCTTAAACAGATTATTTGTAGAAATGGTTCACAAATCTTCTGAAGTGCTCAATGTGAGAAGCATAGTAAAGGTAAATACATAAGAAAATAAATAAATAAGGGTGTGTGTGTGTGTGTGTGTGTGTGTGTGTAGCTTATAAAACGACTGTAGAAATACGAACATGAAAATAACCACTGGTGAGGGCTAGAAGAAATGACGATCATGGTATTGGAAATTGGATGAAAGGAAATCTTTGCTATACGGTTGCAGAAACTTTGGAGAATTGGGTCTTACAGCTATGTGGAAAGGAGAAATGTTTCACAGTGAAATTGTATATTTAGCTAAAGAGACTTCCAAGCAAAGTGCTGAATGTGTAGATTGGTTTATTCTTGCTGCTTCTGTGAGAATGTGAAAGGACAGAGGTCGTTTGAGGAAAGAACTGAAAAGAAAAACAAGAAACAGAGGTTTGATAATTTGGGTAATTTTCACATTGCAAAAGACACTGTAATTAGAAAACTCACTGTCAAGAAAGTCGGCTGTGAAGAGAAAGCCAGGGTGTGGCTCTACAACCTTTTGCTAATGTGTGGAAAGAATCAAAAGGCCAGAATATTCCATCACACAGAGGGTTCTCTGAAGAAATTAGACATGTGACTTACAGATCCCTCAGCCACCTAAGCAGAAACCAAGAACAGAGATGATCTTAGGCAGAAATATCTGTAATGGAGGCTACTATCCAGTGGAGTGAATCCCCAAAACACTTATTGGAAAAACAAATGGTTCTTAAGGCTGTTGTATTAGCAGAAACATTGACAGCTTAAGCTAGAAGGAAAAGAGAGAAGAAACAATGAAAGAAGGCTGTTGAACTCTCAAAGTTCTGTAGACAGGAAATGGGTAGGTAAAATTACTTAACTTTCATTTAAAAGGAAGGATGACTCACAGGATGGAGCATCAGACCCAAAGGCTCAGAGAAGAAGCTGAGACTTAAAGAGGATTATTTCTAGACCCTGAAACCTAATGAAGCTTTCCCTGCTGGATTATGAAAATGCGTAAGAATTATGATTCCTTCCCCCTCCCCACAATTTTCTTCTCTTTTGAAAAGAGAATGTCTATAACTGTATCCTGTGCTAGACCAAGCATTGGATTTTGGAAGACAACTTGTTTTCTAATTTTATAAATCCACAAGAAAAGAGAAATTTTGTTCCAAGATGGAACATGTCCAATGTCTCACATATTTCATATTTAGATAATTTACATGACGAAGTTTGAAACTTTTGAGTGGGTGAGATCTAGATGAAATTTTACACCTTTAGTTTATGTTGTAATAGGTTGAGACTTTTGAATATGTTTGGAGAGGTGAATATAGTTTCTGTGTGGGATGAATGTGACTGTTTGGGGGTCAGAAGGCTACGTGTGATAGAAAAGTGCCCCTTTTCCCCCCAAAAGATCTCCCCGTTGTAATTATTGACATTTTTAAATACATTAACTTACATGGCAAAATGGACTTTGCAGATATGAATACGAAAGTATCTTGAGATGGGAAGATTATCCTGGATTATCTGGGTGTGCACACTATGATAGAAAACCCAGTGTCAACAAAAGAGGGTGGCAGAAGGATGACAATCAATAGATGTGAAGATGGAAGCAGAGATCAGAATGATGAGAGAAAGAATACAGGAGGCTAGGAATGCTAGTGACTTTTAAAATCTAGAAAAAGCAAGTACATTAATTCTTCCCTACATATTGTAGAAGGAATAAAACTGCTTACTCGTTTTAAACTTCTGACTTCAGAACTGTAAGATGATAAATATTAATATGTTTAGTTTCAATATAAAGAGTTTATAATTTGCTATAGCTGCAATAGGACACTAATACAACTTACGCTAATACATGAGGTATAATTATTTATACCTCATTGTTGTGATGAAACCTGTCAATCATAAGACTATATTAGCTAAAGCATTAGTTCAAATTTGCTCACCTATACCCCAAGTGTAAAGACAGGTCTTACCCACTCAGCGTACATTTTAATTTATAAGGCCAACCTACAACCTACCCATGAGAGAGAGCAAAAGTTAATAAGATCAGTAGTAATTACCATAAATTTTATTAAGAAATTTCTATGAAGTTGAAATGACTAATTCCATTAAGTGAAAATTATTCTAAAAGAAATTGAGTCAAGGGTTGTCTTGTTTACCCATGTTGCAGAAAATGGATGATTATAAAGATGTCCATTTTACAAATTACTTAGGTATACTTATACATATATATACTCCATCCTGTGAGTCATAGTTCCTTTTTAATGGAAGATAGTATGTGTTCACAGTTAAATAATTTTACCTACCTATTTCTTGTCTACAGAACTTTGAGAGTTCAACAGCCTTTTTTTATTGTTTCTTCTCTCTGTTCCTTTTAGCTTAAGCTGTCAATGTTTCTGCTAAAACAACAGCCTTAATAACCATATATGTATACATGTACGTTTTAAATACATATATGTATATATGTATAATTGTACATAAATATTGTACAAATATTTGTGTACAAATATTGTACAAGTATACTTATACATGTATACTTATACATATTACTTATGTATACTTATACATAAAATACTTGTAATATATATAAAATACTTATACATAAAATACGTGTAATTATGTATAATACTTAATTATGTAATTATGTAAAATACTTATACAAGTATTTTATTATACATAAGTAACATATATAACATTTATTATAAAAGTGTATTTTATAACTGCATAAAAGTATATTTTGTAACATATTATAAAAGTAATTTATACATTATATAAATAACATATATAACACTTATACATTATATAAGTAACATGTATGTGTTATATATGCTATAACATATACGTGTCATATATGTTACTTATATAATGTATGCATTTATAATATGTATATAACTTTTAATATGTATATAACTTAATATATAATATGTATATGACTTCATGTTTAACTATTTTATTTTGGGGATACTAATATAAATAAATTTTTTCTCCATTTATAAGTTTTCATTAGAATGATAGGGATAAAGAAACCAACATCTTCTTTGAAAGTTTCTTTGATTAATATCCCTTTGGAATAAGAAAAAATTAAATCATATTAGAATTTCTGTTATTTTTAATCCATTATATCTTCATATAATATGTAATTTAATTAAAAAGAATAAGTCCCAAAGGTTTTGGAGCCAATCACGCACATACTCAGCATCCAAATTCTTAAAAGAAAACAAAATTGTTTCATATTTGGCTGGTTGTTTAATCAGGGGAATTAAGAATGTCTGTCAAAATGACACGTGCATGCATCCTCTGATCACAAAATGTAAGTTATAGGATTTTATATCAAATATACACACTATTATTAAATGCAACATTATTTGTAATAACAAAATATAGAAAATAAAATAAGAATTCATTTCTGTAAAATATTAGTCAGGGTTCTGTGGAGACTGGAGAAACAATAGGATGTGTGTCCGTGTGTGTGTTTGTCTGTGTGTTTGTATCAAGAAACTGAGTTACATAATTATGGAGGCGAAATCCAAATCTGCAGTGTTACACAGATAGGCTAGAGACCTAGAACATCCAATGGTATAAATGAAGTTCACAGGTAGTCTGCTGGAAAATTCCCTCTTTCTTGGGGAAGCCCCAGTCTTTGTGTTTTGTTTAGACCTTAAACTAAATGAGGCCCACCCAAATTAAGAAGGGAAATGGGTACTCAAAGTTTAGCGATCAGGGAACCAGTGGCGGAGTCTGCCGGTTGCTGAGCATATCTGTTCCAATTATATGCTCTAGAACCAGAGAAATAACCACAGATGGGCTCAAGGACAATTAAACCGACTGTGAGACAGACCTTAGCTAAAACTCCATTGATCACCCAAGCTCTTTAAACACGTTATCTCTGACTAGTGGACCACAGTAACATTCTGGGTCTCTTAAAATTTGTGTTAGTTCAGAGCCAGTGTCTAGGGGGCCCTGAAAGTTCTGATTAATTCCTTTTCCAAAAGGTGCAATTAACCCACAAAAAGTCTTAGATCCCTTTGGATAAAGATAGGAGAAATAGTGCAAATTTTTGGCAGTATACTGAGGTCATTCATACAAACAATTTGGTCTTCCGTTCATTCAGAGGGATCTGGGTCTGAAAGCTGGCTCAAGTCTGGGAATTGATTGACAGGTTGTTGTGACTCTATTTTATGATTCAGATTAGACTATTTTCACTTGATCTAAAATTTTCTGCCTATACAGATCAAGTAAGAATGTAGTAAGCCTCCTATTTCTTTCATTTCTAGAGGCACCATGATTAACTTACCAAAGCTCTAGGACTGCTCAAGTCGGATTATTCTGATTGTTGTTTTGACTCTGCTTTCCATTATGGTAACAACAACTGCCATTTGCAGTTGAGAGCTACAGCTTTGCTCTTGTGACACTGGTATCCAATTACTCCAGTTACATTTACATTCCCAAATCAGTGAATGCAGGTCCCACTGTAAGGTCTGATCTACAGAGAAGGACAATAACAGAGCATTACAGTAGAGCTAGAACACTCCTCAAATATTTGTTTTTTACAATTGTAATGAAAGGTATGTTATGATGGACAAATGGGTCTTAAATAACCAAAGTGGGAAGGCAGGTCTTCAATGACAAATTCACTCTAATGTTCCAATCTCGTTAAGTCCTTGAATCTCTCCTGTCTGTTAAACCAAGGCAGATCTGGGCATTTCTCAGTTAATTACTGGGGCTACATTTTATCTATGTTTTATCTAATCGACATCCCCCCCAAAAATAAAATCTGGTGGAGCCTCTTGTAATTCCTTGAGCCGCAACATTAAATGCAGAATCTCTGGTTAGTGGGCCCATAGCAATAAGGTCAGCCTGATCCAACTGTAGGTTTCCCCCACCATTATCCCACACTCTTAATATCCACTTTCACACCTATATTCCAGATTTCTGTCTGTATCAATTAGAAAACTCAGGTAGTTCTTTTGAAGTGTAGCATACTTCTTCGTACATCATACTTTGTACCTCACCTTTAGGGGACTGCTGGAAACTGAGTCTAGGTGTAGGTGAAGGTGCAAAAGGAATGTTGAATTAAGTCTCAAGGAGAATAGCATGTCTTGCCAGGTAATAGCCTCAACAAAGGTCATTACCATTTTCTCAGGCATTGCAGAGTTAATACCTTGACATGGAGGTTAAGAGACTGCTTCTATTGGAAAAAGAAGACCAAACAAATTTTAGGGGGTAAATATCACCTGCTTTATCACTGTCTTTCCACATGTCCCCATTCCAACTTTTAAGATCCCATTTCTTTTCTTCTTTCTTTCTTTTTTTTTTTGTCAAGATAGAGTCTCGCTCTGTAGCCCAGGCTGGAGTGAAGTGGCATGATCTCAGCTTACTGCAACCTCTGCCTCCTGAGTTCAAGCAATTTTCTTGTCTCAGCCTCCCAAGTAGCTGGGACTACCATCATGCTTGAACTCAGGAGGTAGATACAATGTACACTATTTGTGTCCTGGTTATAGTAAAAGGCCAGAGTTCATCACTGTACAATTTATTCATGTAACCAAAAACCACTCATACCCCTAAATCTATTGAATTTATTTTTTAAATTCTATTTCTTTAAAAAAAATTATGGATACCGAATACTTTTATGAGGTGCACAGGATATTTTAATACAAGTATGCAATGTGTAATAATCAAATAAAGGTAATTGGGATATCTATCTCAAACATTTATCATCTCTCTGTGCTAGAAACATACCTCATGATATCAAAATCTGTATTAACAAGGATTCTCCAGAGAAACAGAACTAATAGGATGTCTGTATATATAGAAAGAGAATATAAAAAAATCTTGCTCACGGGAGTGTGAGCAGGCAAACCCAGGAGACCTAATATGCAGTTCCAAAGGCTGGCAGTTTGGAGACCCAGAACAGCAGATGGTGCAGACAAAGTCTGAAGGTAGTGTGTTGAGAAATTGAATGACTAGGGAGATACCAATTTTTTTGTTGTTCTAGTCAGGCCTTTAATTGATCTGATGAGGCCCAACTACATTAAGGAGTGCAATCTGCTTTACTCAAAGTTTACTCACTAAAATGATAATCTCATATAAATACACATCCCAATTAATCACATAAAATTCACTGTCATAGGAAGAAGATGGATGCTAAAAGAGTTCGGTGAATATTTGTTGAATATTCACCCCACAACTTGTTGAATACAAGGTCAATGTGCCAAATGTAAATTACTTCCTAAATACAAAAGAAAAGCAATTATATCAGAGAAATTTAAATTATCTCATCCAAGTGACCAGAGTATAATAATACAGTAATAAATTATACTGGCTGCATGTGGTGGCTCACTCCTGTAATCCCAGCACTTTGGGAGGCTGAGGCAGGTGGATCACCTGAGGTCAGAAGTTTGAGATCAGCCTGGTCAATATGGTGAGACACCATCTCTACTAAAAATACAAATACAAAAAAAAAGTATATGGGCATAGTGACACACCACAGTAGCTGTAGTCCCAGCTACTCAGGAAGCTGAGGTGGGTATTGAATTGCTTGAACCCGGGAGGTTGAGGTTGCAGTGAGCCGAGATCATGCCATTGAACTCCATCCTGGGTGACAGAGCAGGGAGCAAGACTCTGCCTCAGTAAAATAAAATAAAATAATAAATTATACTGACAATGTGTGTCACCGAATGTGACAGAAAATCATCTAGTATTACTCCTGGTAGTTATATATAGCCTAGAGTGAATCATGGGAAAGGAATCAGACAAACTCAACTACCGTCTATTATTCTTCAATAATACTGCTGAGACAATGTTGCCAAATTAAGGAATACTACAATATACGACAAGTATGAATAAATGCAATGAAGTTTCCTGGGTTTGAGAATAGATAAGAAAATATGAATATTACAGAACTTTTTGACACAAACATAAAGGGTCTTAGTGAAACTGCCTTTGCAAAATTAGAACTGAGACAGTGACAGAGATCTGACCTAACCAACGCCATCTTGCTTATAACCTCCAAGCTGTCCTTGTTCATTGCTGGACCTAAGCTGAACTAACTTTAGGAGGAACTTAGTTTACAGTGTATAGGTTAAAACAAAGATAATAACAGCCCTCTCCCAAAACAAACTTCCTTCTCGTTTGGGGACTAGACTGCCTTTGTAGGACTAATAAATTAACCAAAAAAATAGAAATTAGGATTTAGGAGTCGTGCAGCTGAAGGCTACAAGATTCTGAACCTCCCCAAATTGTTCCTGGTAATAACATCACTTTTTTTTTTTTTTTTTTTTGAGATGGAGTCTCGCTCTGTCACCCAGGCTGGAGTGCAGTGGCGTGGTCTAGATTCACTGCAACCTCTGCCTCCTGGGTTCACGTCATTCTCCCGCCTCAGCCTCCCCAGTAGCTGGGACTACAGGCGCCTGCCACCACGCCCGGCTAATTTTTATTTTTTGTAGAGACAGGGTTTCACCATGTTAGCCAGGATGGTCTCGATCTCCTGACCTCGTGATCCGCCCGCCTCAGCCTCCCAAAGTACTGGGATTAATAGGCATGAGCCACCGCGCCCAGCAACATCACTATTGCAAAGGTGAAAATCAGTGCTTGAGATATTTTGCAGGCCCTGCATTTGAGAAATCAGCTGGCACCACTTGGATGGATAAATGGGCTCATCTGGTCTTGTGTCCCCCACCCAGGAACTGACTTAAGTGCAAGACAGCTATAATTCCCTATAATTTCATCTTCGACTCAACCAATCAGCACTCCTGACTCACTGGCTGCTCCCCGCACCCACCAAATTATCCTTAACAACTCTGATCCTCAAATGACTGGGGAGACTGATATGAGTAATAATAAAACTCCAGTCTCCTGCGCAGTTCTGGATGAATTAGTCTTTCTCTAATGCAATTTCCATATGTTGATAAATCGGCTCTGTCTAGGCAGAAGGCAAGGTGAACCCAGTGGATGGTTACAATGGTACCTGCAATTTATTCACAGACTATGAGCAAATAGTCATGTTAATATTTGCAGAGTAAAGATAAAGCAAGCATGGAAAACTTAGTATGCAGGTGATCAACCCTAGGGCTTGAAAAAGAGGGCTTTAACATTTCCACCAGCTAGACCAAATTCTAGGCAGACTTCCTCCTGCACCTAGGTCCCTGACCTCTTACTCCTTAAATGATTTATAAAAAAAAAAACTTGTAATTATATTTTTTTTTTTTTTTTTTTTTGCTCTTTTGAGATGTAAATCTTTTTACAAACCTTTTGCCAGTTTTAAAACCCAGGAATGTCTTTGTCTAGATCTGGGACCTGTCCCTTTGAAATGTAATCATCAGGAAAAAGCAGTCCTAAGTCTTAGTCCCTGCGGGAGTGTGGGCACATATCACTCCAGTGTAACTTGGAGCAAGGCTAGAAGACATTCTGTCATAAAGATAGAAGAAAATTTACTTTTTGCTGGAGTAAAGCCAATTAGCCAATACGCATGACTTGTTTACAGAAAAATAAAACACATTTGCAAATAATGCAAACATAATGTGCTGGACATATCCCCAAGATCAACTTCCCATCTCACGTCCTCCATGACTTTTCCACTAGCTCACCCTTCTCTCCTGACTTTTCCAGGAAAGACTGACACTTAGAGTGAGAGAAATCACCAGTAAGTATTCTGTGATCATAATGAGGAAATCCATCGTGAGGGCCTAGGGAAAGCTTTCTCCTTAGTCCTATGAAGATTTACTTAAAAAAAAAAAATCAATTCCCAAATGGCAGGTTTATACATGAAAATGCATACAGATTCTATGTGGCATGTACACACGGAAGCCTTCAGAACGAAGACCCAAACCCTCAACAAGGTACAGAAGTTTATATACCATCCGGAGGTTATAGAAAGAATGCAGGCTCAGAGCATGACCCAAAACGGGTTCTAGTGGTAAGGCAGTTTAAAAGAGGGAGAAAAGAAGAGGTTTGGCTAGCAAATCTAGCCAAAAGAGAATAGATGATAAATGGTTCTTTTCAGACTTTTGAAAGTGTCAGACTGTCAATCTCTCCTAGATGTGGAAAAGGCCCTGAAAAGGAAGACCTGGCTGCATTAATGGAGATTCTCTACAATGCAAAATTTCCCCACAAAAGATACCTCTTCAAGGCCACTCTGTCTGGTGGCTCTCAGCAGCCTTTTAAAAATATGTCAAAAAAATGCATTTGGGGGTAAAACATTTTGGTTTTCTTCACCATCATGGTTTTAGTCTTTATTTTTGGTAGCTCACCTAGCAGCAACATCTCAACAGATTTAGACCAAAAAAAAAAAAAAAA
>NW_016803880.1:6055843-6103742 GCF_001698545.2 Rhinopithecus bieti | reverse complement strand
AAAAAAAAAAAAAAAAGCAGCATTTCAACAATTGCTATATATTCATATTATAACTCTGAAAAAGTAGTCATTTGCCTCCTGGGGAAGTTTACTGACTGTATATTGTGTATTACAAAATGTTTTTATTTTTTATTTCTTTCAAGTTGTTTCAAAGATATATTTTTTGTTTAATACATTCAGTTGGCTCCTCAATTTTTCTCTTACCATATTTCCATTTCTTTTCTTTCCCCATGTATAGTTATTTTATATATTAACTTTGCTTGGAGCCTTGACCGGTGGCTAATCTATATTTTTTTAATTCAATCAATGTTTAAGAAAACTGCCCCAAGCTACTCTAACACAAAACCTTTTGATGTAATCTAATCCATAATCACCATCTGGAAAGAAGTTAACAGTTCTGATAAAATTCTTAGAGTCAGGAGAAATTATATTGCATTGAAATTATATCAATGATCAATAAATTTAAAATATGATAATTGTTTTCTATTTATTCACTATTAACATTTGAGAGGATTGCTTTAGTTTGACTTTTTAGTTCTGTCTACATGAATCAGAAAGGGATAGGGTTTCTTCTTTCTTCTCTTAGAAAATATAGGAAGAAATTTAAGAAAGAGATTATTTTATATTTTAATATCGAATACTAAAATCTGGACATTCACACCATACATAGTCTGCTTTATCTTAGCTATCAGCACTTGGAGTAAAAATTTAACCTATCAGGGGACACTGGAACAACATAACTGTCAATCATCCCTAGTTCTGAACAATCAAATCCATTTTCGCAAAAGTTAAAGAGTTACCAAGTACCCCAGAGCAGTTCCACTATTCAGCTGGCTTTTTCACTGTTCTTTTTCCATAACCCCATCTTCCCCCCATGTATTCTCATTTTGCATTTTAACTTTACCTGGAGTATTTGGCTACTCTATATTTCATGATCCAATCAATGTTTCAAAAAAAAGGCCCCCAAGCTAATCTAACACAAAACTTCTGGTGTGATCTAATCCATAATCACCATCTGGAAAGAAGTTAACCCTTCTGATAAATACATTAAGATTGTTCTTAAAATTTGTAAAGCTATTTAAACTTTTTTTGTGGTAATACCACAATCTGCTCTATCTGCTGTCCGTCAAGAATTCAGTGACTATTTATTGGTCAGTAGTTTCTTTTTTGATGTAACCTAAAAATGAATACTTTCTTCCTGTAAAATGTCTCTTTCAAGAGTAGACTGCAGAACTGGCCTATTAGATGTCATTTCCTTTAAAGCAAAATTATAATAATTTTTTTACACATTTATAAAGTATTTGAATGCTTTTGTATAATATGATGCACATATTCTATTTCATTTTAAATCTCATTTCAATTACTTTTTTCAGATTAAGGCTATCAACCCGAGTGAGTACGTGTGTATGAATACATTTACGCAATGCATTTATCCCAAGTTCTTCCCTGCCTTCTTCCTTCTAAAGAAGATTTAGAATCTTGACTTCTTCAAAATCCAACTCCTGGAGGCATTCTTCTCAACTCCTATTGTAGCCGAATGAGCCGCGGACAAAACCCCTCAGACACCAAGATAGTGAAGGGAGTGGCTTTAATCAGTTGGGAACATCGGCAGGCTAGTATCCTAAAATCCGAGCTCCTCAGGTGCTCAACTTCTGTCCCTTTTAAGGGCTCACAACTCTGAGGGGGTCCGCGTGAGAGGGTCGTGATCGATTGAGCAAGCCAGGGGGTACGTGACAGGGGCTGCGAGCACCGGTGGTCAGGGTGAAACAGAACGGGAGGTTTCACAACGTCCTTCCGTACAATGTCTGGAATCTATAGATAACAACAGTTGCTAGGTCAGGGCTCGAATTTTAACTACCAGGCTACGTCAGGCAGGCCCAGGCCTGGTTTTGGGTCTGGTTCCTTGGTTTCCGGTCTGGTTCCTGTGCACCGGGCTACTTGCCTTTAGTTTCCTTTCTCTGTCTTTTCTGAGTATAAAACAATGTGAGAGGGTCTCTCTCCTCCCTCACTATAACAATAGAATAAAAATTGGGTGTAAGAGAATAGAAATGTCAATTAGGGGACGAAGAGTTTACTTTTATAAGACTAAATTCATTCTGAGTGCAGGATGATTACAGATAGCAAATTCCACACAGCTTGGGGTTGGGGCTGAGCAGAGGTATGCTAGAACAACCAAGGCTTTAAAGAAAAGATGACAGATGTAGGGGAAAGAAGGGCTAATTAAGAATTAGAATTTGTATACCTTTCGTGTTTTAGGGGAAATACAAGAAAGAAATTGTTTTCTTTCGAAATTAGTTCAAGAGACATACATTTTCCAGTGGATGTAAGCATTTGAGGTACACAGAGACAGACATTTTGTAAGAAGGGTGTACATCAAAAGTAAAATTCTGTGCCCCCAACAGACTCAGTGGATCCGCCTCTTGGCCAAGGTGATCTCAAACTTGAAAAACATGTTTAGGCCGGGCGCGGTGGCTCAAGCCTGTAATCCCAGCACTTTGGGAGGCCGAGACGGGCGGATCACGAGGTCAGGAGATCGAGACCATCCTGGCTAACACGGTGAAACCCCGTCTCTACTAAAAAATACAAAAAACTAGCCGGGCGAGGTGGCGGGCGCCTGTAGTCCCAGCTACTCGGGAGGCTGAGGCAGGAGAATGGCATAAACCCGGGAGGCGGAGCTTGCAGTGAGCTGAGATCCGGCCACTGCACTCCAGCCCGGGCAACAGAGCGAGACTCCGTCTCAAAAAAAAAAAAAAAAAGAAAGAAAAACATGTTTAGTTCATGATAGAAAGGAAGATCAGACATGCCTCATTGGAACCCCTGTCTTTTGGAATTTAGGCACAATTAACGAGCATTAATATTAAAAGAGAGATGATGACACTGATAAAATGGATTATTTATAGTAATAAGATACCAAATTCCAATCTGACTCTGGTATAACATCCCATGACAGATAAAAGACCATGAACAAAATCAGAGTATTTTACCCCAAAATATATTTCTTTGAAATATGTTGAAATTGCCCTTCAAAGGCATCCCTCGTGTGGGAAATTGCATTCTATAGAGACTCTACTTCCCTTTCTTGGTCTTTTCTGAATCCAAGAGAGATTTAACCAAGGCTTTAACACCTTTTAAGATCCAATAAGAGAAATTTACCGTTTATTCTCTCTGAAGCGGCTACTTAGAGGCTTCATCTACATAACAACAACCTTGGCTTCCACAACCTCTCTAATCTTAATCTAATCACGTTTCTTTCTGCTGACTTCAATGAGGCAAAGCTTAATTCATCGAACCAATTGCCAATCCAAAAGTCTTCAAAGCCGCTTGTGTCCTGTAGCCCCTTTCAGTTTGAGACGTCCGCCCATTCCAGGCTGAACCAGTGGATCACTTACACATATTGATTTATGTCTTTGCCTGTAACTCCTTTCTCTCAAAAATGTGTAAAACCAAGTTGTAACCCATCCACCTCCAACACATGTTCTCAAGACCTCTTGGGACTTGAGAGGTCTGGGCCATAAATCACTCATATGTGGCTCAGGATAAATCTCTTTAAATATTTTACAGAGTTTGACTTTTTTTGTCAACAATGGATTTTCTAAATTAATTAATTGCTTCTTTTATAAATAAAAGTTTAAATATTGAAAACTAATAACTGACTTATTTCAAGATATAAACAAGCTCATACATTCATGGAGGAATCCCTCTTGTGAGCACTGTTATTTTATGGTAGATTTGGAGTCACTTAAAGAGAAGATGACTCACCCACTCTGAGTGGAGGACTTTACTGAATGTAAATGAGAGAATGTAAAGGAGCCAGTTCAGACAAACTTTAAGAATACGCAGGATATTTTAGGAAGAACAGAGGCAAACACACACAGAAATAGGTAGTATGGGAACATGATTCTTCTCTGCCTTGTAATCAGTGTGTTTGGGTTGTATTGTTAGGGGGAAACGGTCCTGATCCAGATCCCAAGCCACAGTTTTTGGATCATGAGCAAGAAAGAATTCAGGGCAAGTCCATAGAGTAGAGTGAATGCAAATTTATTAAGAAAGTAGAGGAATAAGAGAATGGCTATTCTATAGACAGAGTAGATCCGAAGGCTGCCGGTTGCCCATTTTTGTGGTTATTTCTTGATTATATGCTAAACAAGGGGTGGATTATTCATGCCTTCCCTTTTTAGACCTTATAGGGTAACTTCCTGACATTGCCATGACATCTGCAACTGTCATGGTGCTGGTGGAAGTGTAGCAGTGAGGACAACCAGAGAACACTCTCATTGCCATCTCGATTTTGGTGGGTTTTAGCCGGCTTCTTTACTGCAATCTGTTTTATCAGCAAGGTCTTTGTGACCTGTATCTTGTGCTGACCTTCTATCTCATCCTGTAAGTTAGAATGCCTAATCATCTGAGACTGCAGCCCAGAAAGTTTCAACCTCATTTTACCCAACCCTTACTCAAGATATTTGTTGCTCTGGTTCAAAGGTCTCTGACAGTACTAGTTTGTTTCTGTTTTTGTATTTTTTTTTCTATTCATATTGATTTTAGAATTAGTTCATCGATTTCTACAAAAAAAGTCTGCTGGGCTATTGCTTGGGATTGTGTTGAAGCTATAATATATATCACATTTTGACAAATAGAGCACTTAATAATATTATGAATTCTTATCCATAAACATATTTATTAATACTTAAATCTTTAATTTTTGTTTGTAACATTTTATTTGTAGTGTGGGATTCTTTCACACCATATGTACAATCTCTCAGTATGTGTTTTATATTGTTGGTGCAGTTATAAATGCATTTTTTTCAATTTCTGATTGTTCATTGCTATATGTAGATATATGTAGATATACAATGTTTGCACATTGATTATTAATTTTGATACTATGCTAGTAGGTTTCTAAAATAGAATGTCTAGGATTTCTTATATAAATGATCAAGTCATTTGTAAAACAAAAACCATATTGATGTATATTCCATCTCACAAGCTTTTCCCATTGAGATATTGGCACACTCCATTGAGTGCAGGGTCAGTATTTTCAGCCTTTAAATATATGAAACTTTTCTAATGCATTGACCAAAAGTTAACTAAATGATAATTTCTGTTTTTAAGAATCTTAAGATCTGTGGTAGTTTGTGATACAGTAATATCAGAACAGATTGAAAACAAATTGTTTTATCTTATTCCATACCACACTCTTCAGAAGGCATGACATGATGCACATTTAAAAAATAGAGAGTTAGCTCTACTTTCTTCAAGGAAGAATATCTACATAACTTATTCAGAACTTTTACATGGGGATTTGTTTATTCTGACTCTACTTATTCAACGATTTTAATGTCAGCATGGACTTAAGGTTATTTATTTTATACTTGGTGTAACACCTGCTAATCCATCTGCTCGTAACTAAAGGCAGGCAGCATATGCTTTTAATTGATTTGATAAATATATTTTAAAGAATGTCTTTAAATGTGCACTTATCATATATGTTCTCATGATTATATTCTGGTGATGCATCCCCCCCACAGACATATACATAAATTCCTGATAATTAAGAAATTTACCTTTCTTGCCCTTATCTAATGAATTTTGACTTGAAATATTAAGGAGGTAAGGAAAGAAGGAGTGATGGAGAAAGATAAAATAAGCCAACACCATAGCATTTAATTGGTCCATTAGGTAACTCATTCCTGCACCAATTTCTTAGCAAATCCAGGTGATAAACAGTTGAATTATAACTTATGAGATATATTACTTAAAACAAAAATCCAGGCCAGGCATAGTGGCTCACACCTGTAATCCCAGCACTTTGGGAGGCCAAGGTGGGCGGATCATGAGGTCAGGAGTTCAAGACCAACCTGACCAACATGGTGAAACCCTGTCTCTACCAAAAATACAAAAATTAGCCAGGCGTGGTGGCTGAAGCAGGAGAATCACTTGAATCCGGGAAGCGGAGGTTGCAGCGAGCCAAGATCACACCACTGCATTCCAGCCTGGGTGACAGAGCAAGACTCTGTCTCAAAAAAACAAAAAGCTCTAACCCAAATTAATCTTTTGACTTTTAAGCAAGTCAAGGTTTATCAAGCTAATGATAAATTCAACTTCAGTCATACTTGGAATTCGTTGTCCCTGTCTTTTCTAGAAATAATTAAGAATGTTATTTATATTCACACGTTTATTTTTTTTAAATGGCTCTTCTGTTTCCATACATGATGGGTTTTTATGTCAAATAAAATTACTACAAAATTTTGATATGCCAAATATAGACAATTTATAAGCACCTGAAATTTTTAATTCTTAGTTCTGTGTCTTTGTTTCATCTAACATTTTTAATCTGTAGTTCTGTGTCTCTGTAGATTTTGCTTAAAGTTATGTGCTTTAGATGACATCAATTACTTTTACTTTTATGTTTGTGTAAACTAAGGTTTTAGCTGTATTTAGCAGTAGTCTCTAACATTTCTCCTGCTACAAAGACAATATCTTTTTATACTCCCTGCAAGGGTCAAACGAACTCAAACTTAACTTAACTAAATTAAACAATACGGAACATAGGTTTTTTTTTTTTTC
This sequence comes from Rhinopithecus bieti, assembly GCF_001698545.2. Classification (NCBI taxonomy): domain Eukaryota; kingdom Metazoa; phylum Chordata; class Mammalia; order Primates; family Cercopithecidae; genus Rhinopithecus; species Rhinopithecus bieti. The sequence continues at coordinate 6,097,178 of NW_016803880.1, read as the reverse complement.
TTTTGTATCTACCACACAATGCTTTCCTTTTAAAATAGGTCTTTTAGTTCTTTTAGTGTTGTTTCTCTTTTTTTTTTTTTTTTTTTTTTTGAGACAGAGCCTTGCTCTGTCACCCAGGCTAGAATGCAGTGGTGTGATCTTGGCTCACTGCAACCTCTGCCTCCCAGGTTCAGACAATTCTCCTGCCTCAGCCTCCTGAGTAGCTGGTACTACAGGCCCCCACCACCATGCCTGGCTAATTTTTGTATTCTTAGTAGAGAAGGGGTTTCACTATATTGGCCAGGCTGGTCTCGAACTCTTGACCTGGTGATCCACCCACCTCAACTTCCCAAAGTGCTGGGATTACAGTTGTGAGCCACCACGCCTGGCCCTCTCTTCTTTTTATAATAATATTTGCTTTTTATAGTTGGGCTAATAAAATTGAAATTCAAAAAATGAACTATTTATGTAAAACCTCACCCCTTTTTCTCTCTCTGATAACCAAGAGATTGTGTTCTCTGATAAAGCAGTAGCATGCACGTTTTCTCCCCAGGCTGTGTCCTCAGAGGTTTAGTGCTAATTTCTAAAGTTGCTACATAATAGGAAAGAGCACAGGACTCCCCAGCCCAGATGACCATTATGTTATATAATATTAATACAAAAAATTAATTAGCTTACTATCCTCACCTTCAAAACTGTAGGATCTCAATTCCATCCTACCTCCCAATGTTTCCTCTTATCTCTTTGTGTTCACAAATGAGAATCTCACACACATTCTATTTTTGGATGTCTTTTGTATTCCATTTTCTTTACCACCAGTGTGTAATTCCATTGCCTAGTCTCATCACCACTTACGGTAACAGCACCATCTTTGAAGATGTGTTGAGCTGCTCCTCCACCAGTACTATTAGGCAATTAGTTGCCTAATGGACCAATTAAACGTTGTTGTGCCACTGCTTTGTACCACTCTAGTTCTGTTGTGACACTAGATGCTGCTGCCATGCTCTAGGCAAATACGGGAATAAATACCTGTTCCAAAAGAAGTACTTTCTGTGACCTAAATCTTATAGCACATTGTGTAACTTAAACCTCACTTCAAAAAAGGGTCATCTTTCAGCCTGGGCAACATAGTGAGACCCCATTTCTAAAAAAAAAAAAGAAAGAAAGAAAATAGAGCAGCAGTACATGCCTGTCGTCCCAGCTGCTCAGGAGGGTGAGATGTGAGGATCGCTTGAGCCCAGTAGATCAAGGCTGCAATGAGCTATAATTGTCCCACTGCTCTCCAGCCTGGGCAAAAGAACTAGAAAAAAATAGAATGATATATTTAATTTATGCCTCCACACATAATTTTAAAAGGATCTGAGACAGTCAAGATTTGGTTTACCTGGGATAGGTGGCAAAGGCTAAGTCATGTGGCTTAAAAAATATAGAATACATCTTTGTATTATGTAAAAGATGTCTGAAGGGAGATGTTCCAGGGCAGATACATCCTTCTGTCTTGGTATTCTGCCATCCTGTTCTCAGCAATGACCTCATAGTCTAGATAGGCAAAGGTGACACCCTGAATTCAAGCCATCATATCCACACACAAGTCAGCAAGAGTACGATAGTATACACATGGACATAGAAAGTGGAATAATAAACACTGTTGACTTGGAAGGGTGGGAGAGTGGTGGGAGGAGGGATGAGAAATTTAATTTAATGGGTACAATGTACACTATTCCAGTGAGGGCGCCACTGAAAGTCCAGACTTCACCACTATATATCTGTGTAACAAAACTTTACTTGTACCCCCTAAATATATAAAAAATAGAAATACAAATGTAAAATAAAAAAGACACACACATACAAAATAAAAGCATTGAACTACACTCTTAAAAAAAAAAAAGACAGGCCAGGCGCCTTGGCTCTTGTCTGTAATCCCAGCACTTTGGGAGGCCAAGATGGACGGATCGCGAGGTCAGGAGATCGAGACCATCCTGGGTAACACGGTGAAACCCCGTCTCTACTAAAAAAAAAATACAAAAAAATTAGCCAGGCGAGGTGGCGGGCACCTGTAGTCCCAGCTACTCGGGAGGCTGGGGCAGGAGAATGGCCTAAACCCGGGAGGCGGAGCTTGCAGTGAGCCGATATCGCGCCACTGCACTCCAGCCTGGGCGACAGAGCGAGACTCTGTCTCAAAAAAAAAAAAAAAAAAGACAAAGTGTTCAGTAAATGTTCATTCTACCATGGTGCCCACCGCATTGATGCTAGGTTTGGCTGTAGAACGTGCTTTGGTCAATGGAATTGTAGTAGATGTGAAGACCAGCCTCAGATGGCCTCTGTTCTGAGCTTGGCCCCCAGAATAAATAGATGTGTAGCAGAAAACCATAATATCTAGCCCAGAGCTAGGACCAGCTGAAGAACAGACACCTAAATGGGCCCAGCCCAGACAAACTGAAGTGGAGACCTCCGGTGAAAAGAAAATTTCTCCTTTTAAATACCATGAAGACTTTGAAGTTGTCAATTATAGACAGAGGTAGTTGACTAACACAGATTATTCTGCCTCCAACAACCTGCATAGATTTTCTTCATCCAACATTACGCTGGTAATACCACCAAGTGGTATGTTTATCCACAACCATAAACTCAAAGCAGTTCCCAAGTCCTCTCACATAAGATACATTTCACATAATTCAAATTGCAAATTTCAGAATCATCATCCACCAGTAATTTTAATTTCTTTAGGAGGATATGCATTTTACCTGCAGAAGGAACTTTAATATACCAAATATGTACTTATAATCCTTTATTTTATTTTCTGTGCTTTTATTCATGATCAACTTTTACACCTAATCTTTTTTTCCCTTACATTTCTAAATTTGTCTGTGCAAAGGTTCAAGTTTTGTAAACAAGATGGTGTTACAACTTGAACTGTTTACTGAACATCCTTATCTTTATTATTGTTGCTGTGTCCCTAACCAAAAAGCACCACTTCCTTTACAGCTTCTCTACTATGGGTCTCTCGCTGTGTCTGTCTACTGTCTATGTTATTAATGATGCTCTCTGGATGGTCAGATTAGGGATAATTAATATTTGTCTCCTTTATATGTTTTTCTGTACTTTCCACATTTTCTACAATGCATATGCATTGCTTATTATTGAAAAAAGTTACTAAATATTTTGGAAAACTATGCAAAAATGGTTTAGCCTTCTCTATTTATTGAGGTCATAAGGTTGCTATTGGAATTACTTTATTGGCATTAACAGGCAAATCGATTAAGGCTTTAAAATAGCTTTTGCTAAATCTGTCATGGCATTTTAATATTTTAGATTAAAAAATAAAGCCCAATAGGATCAGTAAAATTATTGGGTTTTAATTTCTAGTATCATCAAATTTGCTGAAGGCAAATTAGAATGCCAACTTAAAAAGCTGAACTTTTAAGAGTTAGTAAAAGATATATTAATTAGGAATGTTCAGTTCTTGACCCATTAATACTATTCTTTATAAATGCATTGGGAAATATTCATTTAACACTTCAGCAGTTATACCGTCCTTGCGATCTCATTTCTCGTTTCATGCTGAAGGGCTCTAATTTCTTCCTTGATTAAACTTTTGCTATGATAATAATGAAAAATTATTTTAATTATGAGAAAACTTCATCCATACGGATTTGATGTCTTTCTTATTGTGATCTTTATTGCCTTTCTGGATCACTCCATCACGTTGTTGCCATGTCTTAGTTAGATGTTTTCTTTTCCTGAAATGGGAATTAACATCTTTTATTTTATTTTAATTTATTTAATAAAGTACATTTATTATTTTCCCTATCCATTAAAATCAGATGTACAATAATTTATCAATTCAGTTTATAATTAATGGCTATGCAGTGATATACAGAACCCGAAATTCAAATCACATGGTTGCAAATAAGGACGTTTGAGTTTCCTCATTCTAATGTTCAATCATATAATAAAATTGTTTGTATATCTACACAGTCATCTCCTTTTTGTACATGTTATTTTGTGTCAATTGTTATAAATTAGATATGCATCTATTAGTCTGTATGAACAAGAACATTCTCAAATTAATTTTTAGTGCCCAATAAGACAGAATGTGGAAGAAAAAAATCGGGTTAATTTAATTCTACTATTTCCTAGCTCTTTCATTTGCTCTTTAAGCCCCGACCCTTGGCCCCTGCCTCTATTGCCAGCCTCAGTTTCTTGTTTTTCAATATAGGTATTAAGTGGTAGTTACTTTAATATGGATAATTTTCCTTCCTTCCTTCCTTCCTTCTTTCCTTCCTTTCCTTCCTTCCTTCCCTTCCTTCCTTCTTTCCTTCCTTCTTTTTTTTCTTTCTTTCTCTTTCTTTCTTTCTTTCTTTCTTTTCTTTCTCTCTTTCTTTTCTTTCTTCAGATCACCTGTTCAACTTTGTTGTTCAATGTTGGGAATATCATTCTTTTTTTATTCTATACTCTTATCCGTGGCTATGACCCCAATACTATACACCAATGATTCTACATTTATATCTTGAGTGTAGACCTTTAGTTTTTCAGATACATATATGAAATTGCTTGAAGTTGTTCTTCAGTGATGCCATAAAGCCATCTTAACTCAAATGAAAGTTAACCCTCTTCCTCCCCTCTACCCTTAATATTAGTGAATGACATCACCCTCCAAATCTTGAGCAGCCTTGTAAGTTTCTTTTTCTGACGCCTATTCCAATCCTTCAAATCTTTTCACAGGTGCCATCTGAAACTTAATCCACTAAGTTTTCAAAGTCTATACTTTAAACTATTGTCATCTCAAATTTGTATAAAAGTGACATTCCCCTTCAATCCATCATCTTCATTGCAGACAGAATTTTTTGATTAAAAATCAAACCAGATTATGATTTTTCTCAGCTTTAGATTACTTTGCTGGCTTTCCAGACCTCATATGCCATATAACAACTTTTTTTTTTTGGTCATGGCTCCACAAACTTTGCTGTATCTTCCACTGTCCACACTACACGATTATTACTCTATTGCCCTGTCTGTTCCAGATTTACTGGCCCTTTAAAATTCATACTTTACAATGTCACATCCCCTCTAGCTTCAAGTATTACCCGTAATTAACCTTTTTCTAGTTAATTTGGATTCCTTCATCAAGTCTCACCACAAAATCGCTACCTTAGGGAACACAAGAGAACAGGAGAGTATGCAAGGACATGGGCGTCATAACTTTGGACTGAAATGTTAAGGAATGATATAATTTAAGTACAGCATTAATGATAGTGTAAAATTAACAATAACAATGGTTAATATTTGGAGCACACTTGTCAGGTGCTGACTTACATGTGTCAGCATGGATTATCTAGGTGATCCTTACAAAAGCCCATGAAGGCACTATAAGTAGCCTCATATTTTACAGATATTGAAAGTGCAACTTAGACATAGTAAGTAACTTGTTCAAGGTTACACAGTTAGCAGGAGGTGAAGACAAGGGGCAAATTCAAACAGCTGAATAATAAAACCTCTGTATGTGTCCCACTACCATGTAGTTTCAAAATCTGGATTCCATTGCAACTCAAAAATCAAGAAAACTTGCTCTGTGTCATAAGAGCTATTTGAACTCTTGACATTGCCAAAGCTAAAATGCACTCTAAATGTTTCTTAGATCACCTCATATTTCTAAATGTCACCTCTGACTTTGATTAGGCAATCTTTTCTTGTGCAGATTTATCATCATCTTTGTGTTCTGGAATAGTAAAAATCATGTCAATTTACATCTGAGAAAAGGCATTCAATTAAAACTTAATTAGAATAACAGCATGCTCATTTTTTCTTGTAATATCTTTGGTTTAATGATGGAACAAAATGAGTTATTGACAGAAAAAAAACAAAGAAAGTAGTTTTGCATCAGTAAATTAAGATTAAAAATACAAAAGACAAATATTTATATCCTCTCTTAAATGGTAGTGCTAAATTGTAAACAAAAGATGATTTAAATTGAATGTTTGTGAAAAGTTATAAAATGCTTACATTTCCTCAGATTATAATACATGTATACAATTAACAACCTAAACTAAAAAAAGATCCTGACCATGCATTTTTAGTACATCTCATGGAACTCATAATGTTTTTCCCTATACCCAATACAGTCTATTCAATATTCAGAGAAAGGAATCTACTGCTAATGCACTTGGGCATTGCCACAATAATATATTGACATAAAAGTATATTCTCAGCTTTTCCACTTATCACATTGTAGCCTGGTAACAAAGCGTATTTTGAGTAGCTATGGTTTACTTTGTTGTGGAGTAAATCTGTTTGTGGCACAAAATTAAAGGGAGGCTGGTAGTGCCTATTTACTCTGCAAATCCAGACAACTAAGACATTTTGAAAAGATTGTATGAACATAGGCTTGTATACTAAAATCTTGTAAAAAATTAAGTTGAAACCTGCAATTTTATGTGTTAGACAAACTTCATCAATCATAACACTAGAAACAGTAGAATTATTATTCCTCTAAAAGCATCTGCTGCTCATTTAGTGATTAGGATAAGTGAGGGATTCTGACATGGTTTGAATATGGTCCCCAAAATTTCTTGTGTTGGAAACTTAATCCCCAATGCAACAGTGTTCAGAGGTGAGACCCTAAAGAGGTGATTAGGTCATGAGGGCGGAGCTCATTCTTACTATTGATTTTACCAAGTGAGTGAGGGTAGGTTATCACAGGAGTGGGTTCCTGCTAAAAATATGAGTTTAACCTTCTCCCTTTCTTGCTGTCTTTCTTGTACACATGTGTGTGTGTGCTCTCTAGGTCTTCTACCTTCCACCATAGGTTGACACAGCAAGAAGGCCCTCACCAGACACAGGCCCCTCAACTTTGGACTTCCCAGTCTCACGAACTGTAAGAAATAAATCTTTGTTCTTTATAAATTATCCAGTCTTAGGTATTCTGTTATAGCAGCACAAAACAGGAAAAGACACTCTCTGTAGCACTTGACAAGTTCAGTAAAGCCATGTGGTCTTAATTTCTAACAAAGTCATATTGTGCAGTGGTCAAAGTGAAAAGAACAGGAGTTTATGGTTTGAAAGTAGACTGGTAGATTCACAATATACCAAAATTTTCCCTTCTCTGACATTTAGTCACAGCAACGACTCTTCAGTATTGGGTAAATATTTAGGGTTTTGAGTCAGTTTAGAGGGTTAGAGAAAGGAAATGTAGCAGTAAGAGAAGAAAATAGGGTGCTTCAAATTTTGCTAATGGGAACAAATGGGGTCACCAACAAATAATTTGGGAAAAAGTGTTATCATATTTTAATATTAATTAGTTTGATATTCTATTGACCTTTTATGTTATCAGGTAATATTCACATTACTTACTACTTACTATAGGTTGCAAATAATATTTTCTTGCATGAACCATAGGATTCAAATTCTTCGACAGTTCAAGAGAGTTAGTGTTCATTTGCAACTAGAATAAATCACTTGACTTCATAAGAGTGAACAGGGAACAGACAGACACTGATGCTTATGAAGAAAAAACAGCACTATATAAAAAAACAAAAGGTATATTCCCAGGATAGCATTCTGATAGAAAGTATCTTTGAATCTCCCCATTGCAAGCAGTGAAAAACATCTTTTAAGACACATTGCAAGTAGTGCTTGAGTAATATCGCTATATCAAAACATGCCATCATTTAAACTTATCTGAATCATCTACAAATATACAGACTTTTCAGTTATATATCATTTCATCAACTTAGTCATTTTACTATAGTCTTTGTCAAACTGAATACTCGTGTCAAAAAAACCCATAACTTCATAAAAGATGTTTGAAGATGTGTAAAAGTATTTTAATGAATATTTTAACATTATCTAAAATTCCAGGCATTTATAAATAATGGTTTGGCATTTTGATTTAATTTAATTTATTTGTATTTAAATATTTATTGATGTATAATGTGCATACAGGGGTACATGCACAAAGCATTAATGTAAAATTCAATGAATTATTACAAGGGAAATACATTTGTGCAATGATGAAATAGAATGAGCTCTGTTCTGCCCCTGACAACCATTTCCTCCCTCTTCCTTCCCAAAGGTAACCACAATCTTTTTTTTTTTTTTTTTTGAGACGGAGTCTCGCTCTGTAGCCCAGGCTGGAGTGCAGTGGCCGGATCTCAGCTCACTGCAAGCTCCGCCTCCCGGGTTTACGCCATTCTCCTGCCTCAGCTTCCCGAGTAGCTGGGACTACAGGCGCCCACCACCTCGCCCGCCTAGATTTTGTATTTTTTAGTAGAGACGGGGTTTCACCGTGTTAGCCAGGATGGTCTCGATCTCCTGACCTCGTGATCCACCCGTCTCGGCCTCCCAAAGTGCTGGGATTACAGGCTTGAGCCACCGCGCCCGGCCGGTAACCACAATCTTAAGAAGTAATGTTGTAGATAAACTTTGGCTTTTTATACAAGTGTTTTTTAACAGAACATTTTAAACATATATAAAATCAGCAAAATAGTATAATAGACCTGACACCCAGCCTCGGCAATTACTAATCATGTACCATTTTTGTTTCATCTATACTTCAACCCATTCCCCACCCCTGTTTTATTGTTCTTTCTAGTTATTTTTTGTGAGATAAGATGTATAAGCATCGAAATGTACAATCTTAACAGAACGTTTTAAACAAATTAATATACTCCCATAACCTTTTCCCCTTTAAAAAATAGAATTACCTCTATTAACAATCATTAATGTGCTTGTAAATCACCTGGAAATATTATTGAAAATCCAGATTTTGATAAAATAGATCTAGTTTTTTTTTTCTGAGAATTTGTATGTCTAACAAGGTACAGATCCATGGAACACATGATAACTAAAATATCTCTTCTATCTGAAGTACGTAAAATTAAGAACAACTGACCTCAAGTGAAAGGAAAAATCAAAATACATGTGCAATATGTCATCTGTAGGAGCATGTTCTTAATAATAACATGAATTGATGAAACAATTTTATAATGATTTTAATCCAAAATTAGTAAAAACCCTATTATGGTTTCCATAGAAATGCTCCTTCAGAGTAAAAAAAAAAAAATAGTATGAGAGGGCAATGGTTAAAACAGTAAAGGTTTGGATGTAGATGTCTTTTAAAGTAAGTAGCAGATTTGGAAGTAGATGTCTTATTAAGTAAGTAGTAGACTCCTCTTCACACCCATAGGCGGCCTTTGCAGAATCACCTAAAATTCAGTCATTTACACATCAATTGCACATACTTCTCACAGCTTCCCTTTGAAATGATATTTTAATACCCTTACAAAATTTAACTCAGTTTTTTAAATAAAATGAAGTAACAAAACTTTTATATGATATTATACATTCCATTTATATTAAACTTAAACTTACATAACTTTATTAGGCAGTGTCTGTGTGTCTAGTACCTGATATTCCTTGGGGTTCCACCATTTGCACAGGTACTACAGCTGAGAAGCAGGGATTCACCAGACAGGGTATTCCTTGCATCTTTTTCTTTCTCAGGGCATGAGTTAATCAGTCAATCAAGTCATGTGAGAATAGACCATCCATTACCCAGCAGAGAAGTCTCATTCCCTGGCACTCTTCTCAGAGGAGGAAAAGACCAGAAAATCCTTTTGGGGGCATTTCCTGAAACAAGAGCTAAGGGCCATAAGGGGTGAGGGCTCTGATCAGAAGGTACAAATTTCTCAGAAGGGAGAAATGAGGCAGTCATTCTGAACCTGGAGCTCCATCATCCTTTGTCCCATCTCATCAAGGAATTTCTGAGGGGCTGTTCTGGAGCATGTCTGGATGGTGGAGGTTGGGGAACAGTGTGGGCTTTGATGGGACTCAGGTAAGTTGTGTCATGGGGAGGCAGAAAGTCAATGCTAGGCATCTGGGATGGTGTCCTTGTGTGTAGTGGGTTGCCTCTTTGGGTTCAAGTCCAATTTCACTACAGAATGGGCTGGAGAGTCTGGATGACTTCTAGATTCCCAACTCTGATGCTCTGGGGATGGGGTCTGGAAGGAGCTGAGTCTCAATGTATTTGGGAAATTATGGAAAGTCTGTTTGGGAACTTGGGAAGACCTGGTGCCTGAAATTTGATTTGCTGTACTGGCCACATATATCCTTTGCAGGCAGAGAGCTGGATTTGCATTCACATCAACACAACCATGACCCAGAGATTGAAGTGATCATGGCAGGTGTCTTCATGGCAAGTTAGGGTACATCAAAAGAGAAAATTTCAAGCCTGTTGACTGTCAGCTTGACAATGAAGGTTGAGTTCTGACCCACATGCTTGGTTGCAGGCTGGGGCCAGTTGATAAACCCACCTCCCATCCTTTAGCTGCCCATGAGGTGAAAGGGAGCCCAATTTATATCTTGGGAGGCTCTGCCATTTGCATGGACCACATCTCAGGTTTGTTCTCTGCCGGCTGACTTGTGAGAACAAATTCAGGGCAGATCTATATTTTTGGATATGTGGATGGGCATTACCCCGTCAGGTTTACTGATCCTTCAAGTCAAGTCTCCTGGGAAATTTCTGTAGTAGAACCTTCCTCTGCAGCTCTTTTTACTTGCAGAACAAACTATGTTAAGTATTTGTTTGTGTCTCAACTTCCTGTCACTGTTTGGAGGAGGGGAAGCAAGGGCACAGTTGTCATTCACATTTTGCTGTGAGGAAAGCATTGAAGGTCTCACAGACTTTGCCAAGGCTTCTTCTGTCTTCATGTCAGAACAAGCTCCCAACCCCAAGCACCCCCACATGGTTTCTTGATGTAAAATCAAGATGTGCTTTTATTTGTAATCCACTGCTCTTCTGCCTGCCATATGCAGTTTCAAGAGATCCCCACACACCTGCCTCAGTGATCCTCTCGGAATAGAATGAGCACCTGAGTGAGGAACTCTGGAGGATACTGAGATCTTTGTGTATTTCTACTGAGTTTCTATATCCACCCTTGAAAAGGGCTGTGGATACAGAGTAAAGGAGGAGACACTGAAATTCCATTGTTCAGGGTTGGTTTCAGCCCCCCAAGTTTCTTGCCTTTGCCTTCATTTCTCCTGTCAGTCTTGGTAAAGAGCCCTGGGGTCTGGAGTTGTTGGGGTTTCCTTCATTCCAGGTTATGCTTCTCTTTCTTTCTTTCTTTCTTTTTTTTTATTGCGGCACTATTCACAATAGCAAAGACTTGGAATCAACCCAAATGTCCATCAGTGACAGACTGGATTAAGAAAATGTGGCACATATACACCATGGAATACTATGCAGCCATAAAAAAGGATGAGTTCGTGTCCTTTGTAGGGACATGGATGCAGCTGGAAACCATCATTCTTAGCAAACTATTGCAAGAACAGAAAACCAAACACTGCATGTACTCACTCATAGGTGGGAATTGAACAATGAGATCACTTGGACACGGGAAGGGGAACAACACACACCGGGGCCTATTGTGGGGACAGGGGAGGGTTGGCATTGGGAGTTATACCTGATGTAAATGACGAGCTGATGGGTGCTGACGAGTTGATGGGTGCAGCACACCAACATGGCACATGTATACATATGTAACAAACCTGCACGTTGCGCACATGTACCCTAGAACTTGAAGTATTATTAAAAAAAAAAATGCTTCTCTTTCTTATTTGGCCCAAGGGTTATGGGAAAGGATCCCATCCCAGTACTTCACTGAGCATCTTCTGGTCCTGGCCTTGTGTTCTAAGACCTGATAGTTCTTATACTTTCTCTGTGGGTTGAAAAGGAGGAAGATCAGTGGGTCAGTATTATCACAGGCAGCTGCACAGTATACAGATGAAGAGATGTGCAGGGCGAGAAACAGGGAAAGAGGTGTGGAGCTTCCAAGCCCTCCCTGGACATTGCAGGAAACTTCATGTTTTCAGATGTGCAAGAAGCTCTTTTTTTTTTTGTTGTTGTTGTTGTTGTTGTTGTTGTTGTTGTTGCTGTTGTTGTTCGAAACAAGTTCTCCCTCTGTCACCCTGGCTGGGGTGCAGTGGTGCAATCAAGACTCACCACAGCCTTGTTCTCCCAGGCTCAAGTGATCTTCCCACCTCAGGCTTTCTAGTAGCTAGGACTAAAGCTGTGTGCAACCACACCTGGCTAATTTTTAAATTTGTTGCCCAGACGCAGGTTCACTATGTTGCCCAGGTTAGTCTTGAACTTCTGGGCTCCAGACATCCACCTTCCTTGGCCTTCCAAAGTGTTGGGATTACAGGTGTGTGCCGCTGTCCAGCTGCATTTTATATATAAGAAAGTTCTATTTATATTTGTGTTTTAATGTTTTGAATGTGTTCAGTATTTAATTTTATATCATATTACATAGCTGTATTGTGAGAAATAATGAGAACCAAGGAATAATGCACAATTTGGGGGAAGTAATATTTCCTTTTCAGATTAATTTGTGTAATCATATAGAGTGAATAAATATTTATGTAATGGTTACAATGACAAAGGAGGTAACATTAAGAGTAAGAAAATAACTTTGATTTTTTTTTTCGGTCCTTTTTGGGTTTATCACCTACTTCTAAATCTCTTTGCACCATATTCAGATAATTCACTGTGAGTTCTGTTTCCCACTGTCCAAAGTATCTTATTTATATATATTTTTTGAGACAGAGTCTCACTGTGTTACCCAGTCTGGAGTGTAGTGGTGTGATCTTGGCTCACTGCAACTTCCACCTCCCAGGTTCAAGTGATTCTCCTGCTTCAGACTCCTGAGTAGCTGGGACTACAGGTGCACACCACCACGCCTGGCTAATTTTTGTATTTTTAGTAGAGACAGGGGTTCACCATGTTGGCCAGGCTGGTCTCGAACTCCTGACCTCATGATTCACCTGCCTCAGCCTCCCAAAGTGTTGGGATTACAGGCGTGAGCCATAGCACCCGGCCCAAAGTTTTTTATATCTGCAATAGTCACTCATACCTTCTGCTCTCAAAATTATTGTCCTTTGAGTTTGATATAGCCAATGTTGCTTCATCATGCTACTGAAACCTGTGCCATTAAGTGATGTTCTTGGAGTTGTCGTTGACCACTGTCACAGCTTTTACAAGCACTAGCTCTAGGTATACAGCTATGACAGGCCTGGTCTGGAGTTTTGTTTTTCCGTTTTTGTTTTTTGAGACAGGGTCTGGCTCTGTCGCCCTGTCACCCAGACTGGAGCAATGGCAAGATCATAGATCTTTGTAACCTTGATCTCCTGAGCTCAAGCAATATTCCTGCCTCAGCCTGCTAAGTAGCTGGGACCATGGGCATGTTACACTATGACCAGCTCTGTTTTTTATATTATATTTTATATTCTATTTTTTTACACTTTTTATAGAGATAAGGTCTTGCCGTGTTGCCTAGGCTTGTCTTTAACTCATGACCTCAAGCGATATTCCCACCTCAGCCTCCCAGAGTATTTGGATTTTTGATGTAAACATTAGCCCCAGCTTAAAGTGTTCTTAATACTGATGAAACCTAGCATATGTTTACCAACTGGACTCAGTTTCTTGGAATTGCAGTGTGCAGAGACTATTCTGTGTCTTGTGCTTAATAAGAAATAATCCCACTCTCCTTTAACTGTATTTCTCTTTGACTTTATTCTCAAAACAATCCTACCATTCAATCTTAAATTTTCTAAACAATTTTTTCAATGTTGGTCTTTTATTCTCTGGAGCCCCAAACCCCTGGTTCCACCACCAAGTCAGATAAAAGTTCATTAAGGCTGGTCTTGGGAACAGTTTTAGTGACATTTTTAGACTTGTTACTTCCCTCTGACGGCCAAGTTAATATTAATGAAAAAATTAGTAGGTCTTATTCACAATTTTCTAAGATGATTTATTACCCAAGAAACATTCTCTTAAAGCTCTAGACATTTATTGTCCTGTGAATTATCCATCTATTGTCAAAGAAAAAAGTATAAATACCAGTGACTATAAGAAAATGAAATTCCTAGGCAGTATTGAGACATAGTTGAGATGACTAAACATGAAATAATAAAAGAGGAAACATCTCCATTTTTACCAGATTTTTGTTTTATCATCCCCATCTTTTTTTTTTTTTTTTTTTTTTTTTTTTTTTTGTAAATTTGAAGTACATACTTTGGTTAATCTAGCATCTGATTTTTTTTTTTTTTTTTTTTTTTTGAGACAGGGTCTCACTCTGTTGTCCAGGCTGGAGGGCAGTGGCGCCATCTCGGCTCACTGCAACCTTCACCTCCCTGGTTCAAGCAATTGCCCTGCCTTAGCCTCCTGAGTAGTGGGGATTACAGGCACAAGCCACTACACCTGGGTAATTTTTTTGTATTTTTAGTAGAGCCAGGGTTTCACCGTGTTGGCCAGACTGGTCTCAAACTCCTGACCTCAGGCAATCCGCCTGCCTAGGCCTCTCAAAGTGCTGTGATTACAGGCATGAGTGACTGTGCCCAGCTACCTGAAACTTTTTTCAGGTAGTTTTGACAAAGGAAAACAGAAAAAGCAGTCGAATGTTGCCAAAAGATAGCTTGAAACAATGCATCACAGAATTTAAAATATCAGATGCATAAAACATAAGAAAGCAAATTCAGAATTGTCTTGCTAGGTCAGGAGTAAGTACTTCAGTGCTTAATAAACCAGACAAATTGAGAGATTTCAGCAGAAAAGATGGAGTGTTAGGAAGACATGGTGAGATATTTATACTGAAAGTTTTACAGTTTCAAATTATACCAAGGTTTATGGTGTACAGACAGTAACTGTCAGATATGGATAAAAAATCATATTTGATAACTAGAATGATCACAGATGTTCAAAAATGCAGAAAGGTTCACAGAGTCCACAGAGGATACTCACATAAAACTTCTAACAAAGGCAAAGAATGTATTAGAACTAGAGGAAGAGATTACAGGTAAACATCTGAGATGTGAGAGAGAACCAGGACTAATCCATCTCAGTGTCTGTATTCACACAGGAACATACATAGGCTCTGAAATTAATTGTCAGGATCAGTTGAAAAGTTGAAAAGGGTTGGTTTCAGAAGACTTCTGGCAAAAGCTTCCAGCTGACTCTTTTATGTGTCTCTTGTCTAATTTCTAGGTGAAAACTATCCATAAACATAGTGGGCCTGAGAGTCACCAAGAGAATTTGGGACTTTAAGCAGAACATGACGACTCACTAATCAATTAGTGACTTAATTAATTAAACTACTTCCCCTTATTTTAGCCAAGTATCAAATTCGGATGAGAAATTCCGAGAAATAAGGATAAATATCTTCCAGTCCAACTGTTAAATAACTGGCTTACGCAATATTCTGCCCCCATAGTGTGAATTTGTTGAAGTCATTTGTTAGACAAAGAGTTGAGTAAAGTTGTGTTAAAGTTGTGTCAGCTGCTAAATTCGGGAAGGTAGTGCCTAGAACTTGGTGATGAAATTAACAAGGAGACATTAGGATTAACAGATGGCAGTGGACTCAAAGATGCCAGTATTTTTATGCAGGCATGTAGTCATATATTGATTCACAAGAAGTTGAGGAAAGTGACAAGAAGGCGTATTCTAACTTCCAACCTTAAAGCTTATTTCGAACCTGAATCCGCCTTTGTAAGGATTATTACAGTGAGATTAGTTTAATTGCCTGACTCTGTCTTGCTTCCGGCCTTGTAGGCCGATTGTCCTCCCTCATTCCTGGGCATAGCCCAAGCTAACCATGGAAGGAATTTAGTTTATGATTTAATGTTAAAGCAAGAATGATAATATTCCCTTTCTAAAACTGATTCTCTCCTTGTTTGGGGACTGAGACTGTTTTTGTAAGACTATTGAAGGCTACAAGGTTGGGATTACAAGTGGAGCCTGAATTCAACTAAAATGTAGATATACAATCATCAGCTATTGCACCCCAGCTTGCTTTTTCTATAACTCCTTACTGCTCAGGCGTCATGTGGCCAGAGGTCTCAAGTTTGTGACGTCTCCAGTTGCTCCTGTAGATAGCATCATTACTGTGGAAGCTAACATTGGTCTTTTGAGATGTTTTTCAGACTTTTGTGCTCTGGCTCACTGATTCCACCTGGATCCAGGACTCATGACTCGACTGGTTCTGTGGCCCCATCCAGAGGCCGACTCAGCCACAAGGATTGTTTTCCACATCCCTAGGACTTCATCCCCCATCAACCAGCAGCACCCATTTCCTAGCCCCCTGCTAGGCAAATTATCCATGAAAATCCTACACTCTGAGTTCTTGGGGAGATGAATTTGAAAATTAACTTCCATTCTTCTGCTTGGCTGGTTCTGTGATTATTAAACTTTGTCTTTGCTGCCAAAAACCTGCTATTCTCAGTGCATTGGCTTTTCTAAACAGTGGGCAAGATGAACCCATCAGGTAATTGTACTGCCTAGTCAATCATTCATTTGTGAATGTAATACTCTCCTTACAATTATTCAAAACAAAAAAACCAGCTAAAAAATTCCCTCTTCACAAAAAATGTGTGCCCTTGAGTTAGAAATCATCAAGATAATTCTAAACAGTTGCTTTATGTAGAATTGCCAATATTAAATCATGAGCTTTCAGTAAACTACTTTGTAATCTAAAACCTACTTTGATAATTGCAATTTTATAAATATAGGCAGGCAACAGTCACAAGTTTGGAAACTAAGTGGCAAATACAGTGTGCTTTATGTTTGGTTACTTAAAGTATGAGCTCAATGTCTATAGCTTAATAAAATCTGAAATTTAACTTACAGTTCAAGTATACCTTCTCCATGTTATGGGTGATGCACTGCTCACCAATACACTTCGCTTAAATCACAAAAGATTAGGTAATATTAATGCCATGAGACTTTCCAAATAAAGAATTTCCCATATATATGCTGATTGATAGCCACGAATTCATTCAAAGCTCAGGGAAAAGCTGAGTGATGTCAAGCAGTTGGCAACTATGCAGATTGATCAAAGTAATACCTCATTGCTCTGGAGACAATGACAGGAACTCATGTTGAATTTGACAGGTTCACTGATATTAGCTCTAATAAGACCACATTTCAGAGCGGTTGCATTAGGCTACAAACTGAGCTGCTCCCTGCCAGTAGTCCTGGAACAGGAGAAATGATTCATGCTATCAGATACTGCACAGACAAGCAATGAGTATTTACTGCTTGAATGAGATATAGTAGACATGCTTTATTTCCTCCATAATCTTCTTTGAATTGCATTTGCCCAAAACATCCCACTATTTCAAACAAATAAATACTATCCAAAGTATGTCTCCATGCTCACGGATCTTGTGGAGCTATTTGTGTCCAGGCCTCATCTGTTATGGCCCCAGAGCTTTAGCCTTTAGACCCATGATCCATGATAGCATTGGATACTCATAATTAAGTACACAACTTAATCAGATTAATATGCTCAAATGTGTGATATCCAAAGAAAACAGTAGACAGAATTCTGAGAACAAAGATTCCTGTGTAAATGCTGCATAGTGAAGGCTGTCATTGAGTTCAGCCTTAATTCGATGATTTGATTAGAGAAGGGCAATAAAAGGAGCAGAATATTTCAAGCAACAGAAAATGAAGCGAAATCATGAAAATATTAAAGACCGCAATGTGTTAAATGTTCTAAGTGATGCCTGCTCCAAAAGGAATTGTTTGCGATTTAAGGCTACAAATCATATTTAGGGAGGAATAGAGTTGGATGACTCAAACAACGAGAGAGACTGTTAAAGCCTTGAAAAGCAGGAGGAAAATCCCAACCTCAGCAATGTATACATTAAAAAAACTGTGAATATTTTTAAATTAGGCTATGAAATAAGAGAAAAGTTTCTATTTTAGGGAAAGTTGATCATTTAGTATTGTGAAAAACTGATTGGAGATTAAAGAGCCAGGAGGAGTTAAGATGACTATGACAAAGCCAGTTTGCCAGCCTGCTGCCTCTGGGTAAGTTTTTATTCCAGTCTAAGAAATTATCGGTAAAAATGGAAATTATGCAAGAGACATAAATGAAATGTCAATGAATAAGTAATGTTTGATGATCTATTTAGTGCAAAGAAGAGACTAATAAGGGAACTTTATTTTATTTTCTCAAGGGGTTTTAATTATGAAACAAGTATTAGCAAAACCTGAAATGATTTTTTTTCTTAAGTTGGAAAATGTTGAGAAACATGTTTACTTTTGTTATTGAAAGGCTGCACATGTCCTCATCTTTTTTAAAAAGTCTATCCGGGATATTTTTTGTCAGATTTTTAATCTATATATTATACAATTTATTTCAGATCAAACATTTAATTATACTACTTTTCTAGGCTACTTTTTTGGCAAATTTGGGTATATATTGTAGAAATTCTAAAGAGAAGAGTATCGTAAATCTTAATTTCTCTATCATATAGCTTCAATAATTACATCTATTTTGCCTTTTTGTATATCTCCACTCAATCCTCTCTCCCTATCTTAATTATTAATATCTTAGAGGTTTTTCTAGGTGAAATTTAATTAATTAATTAATTAAGTAGTTTTTGAGACAGGGTCTCACTCTGTCTCGCACGCTGTAGTGCAGTGGCGCGATCTCAGTTCAGGTTCAAGTGATTCTTCCACCTCAACTTGCCAAGCAGTTGGGATTACAAGCATTAGCCACCATGCCTAGATGATTTTTTTTGGTATTTTTATTAGAGTCGGAGTTTCACTACGTTGGCCAGGCTGGTCTCGAACTCCTGGTCTCAAGTGATCTGTCTGCCTCAGCCTCCCAAAGTGCTGGGATTACGGGCGTGAGCCACCACCCCTGGCCCTAGGTGAAATTTAAACATCGTATCTCTTCCATCAACTTTTAGCCTTCTATGATGATTTTTATTTATCTGGCATATTTTTACATATTATGGATATTGAAAGAGGAGATAAGTTGTACTAAATTTTGGCAAGAAGGCAAATAAGATGTGGAACAGCAGAGATTCTCTGAGGAGAAAGTCTACTGATAAATTAAGAAAACTTTGAGGTGAAAAGATGTTGTTAAGGGAAATAAATAAAATCAAAGGCCCACTCACACTCGTCAAAATGTCACTAAAACATACTGGTATTCATCCTCTACCTAGGTAATTTAAGACAGATCAGTCTACTTACAGAATTATGGATCGTTAAAATAAATTGCCAGTATTTGCCTATTTCCAAGGTAACCAAAGAGGACTCAATTTCTTTCCTGTTGCTATTTCTGTCCTTGAGGTTGTATGATGGCTTTAATTCTTTTTTTTTTTTTTTTTTTTTTTTTTGGGAGACGGAGTCTCTCTCTGCTGGAGTGCAGTGGCACGATCTCGGCTCACAGCAAGCTCCGACTCCCGAGTTCACGCCATTCTCCTGCCTCAGCCTCCCGAGTAGCTGGGACTACAGGCTCCCGCCGCCACGCCCAGCTAATTTTTTTGTATTTTTAGTAGAGACGGGGTTTCACCGTGTTAGCCAGGATGATCTCGATCTCCTGACCTCGTGATCTGCCCGCCTCAGCTTCCCAAAGTGCTGGGATTACAGGCGTAAGCCACCGCGCCCGGCCAGCCCTAAGTCTTGACTGTTCACTATAAGACCCAGTCCTAGCCCCTTCTTCACTGCTTGTCGTGTTCTCCTCATATGTTCACATTTGATGGGTAGATATAAAATATAATGCTGCCTGCATAAGCCATTCCTGGTGGTTTAGACCTAGTGGAGGTAATTAGGTAGGTAGCATTATATTTTCCTAGTAGAACTTTTATGCACCTCAGTGATTCCTAGGGGAGAATCTAGCATTACCACTACTAGCAAATTAAGAAAGAAAGCAATATAAGGACAGAATAAAAATCTACTTTCATTAATTTATAACTCAGCGCTGTTCAGAAAAAAATTATCTGTGGTGGATACATGTGAAGGTCTTCTCTAATTTTAGATGATAGCCTGCAAACTAACATTTAAGCCACTCAAATTGTGAGGCAGTATGATATTCATTAGAAGACATGCCAGCTGCAACAAACACCCATTAGTTTGCCATCAAATGAAAAGGCATTCAATGATTCCACTGCTCCCAAAGGTTCTAACACAGTCTTTAACATATAAATCTTCTTAGTTATTCAGTCTTCTGAATGTTTAGGTCAGGGAAACTTTAAAAGATTTTGAAAGAATATAGTAATAATCTTGCTTTCTCTATGGAAAATCTTGAGTACTTACTGGATGTATGGCCTGCTTAAGCATTGAAATATTTTTTAAGCCATGTTAAATTTTCATGAAAAAAGGTGAGAAGTATATTTTATAGACTTTGAGATGTAACAAAATGACTCACTTTGGCTTAAAATGTAGAGAATTGGCTTCAAATATAGAGAATATATTACCTCTAATTTCAAAAATTGCCAACTTAGGTGATAACTTCAGAGGTCTCTTTACTTAAAAGAAACCCCCAAGTTGTTTTCCAGGACAGAATAGATTTCTTCTCTTATTTTAATGATGAGAATGTGTTCACTTATTCTTTTCAGGCAATTTCTGAGAAGGAGACTTGAGTTAAAGATAAAGATGGGATAATAATCATAATCAAAGATAAAGATGAAATGAGTATGCATCGAAGGGTGTGTGAGTGCTATGGTGAGTTTAATTTTCATCATCTACAAATAAACAAATTAAAACTTACAAAAGTTCATTCTTACCTAAGATCTACCAATTTATGACCGTTAAAGCCAAAATTGAGAATGATTTTAAATTTTATTTAAATTTTCCCAGTATAATCTATTTTTAATATATTCATTAAGCATAGATGTATTTAGAAGCTATTAGATAAATCACATTAGATCTTGAGGTTTAAAAATTAGTGAGATAACCCCACAATGAATGTCATCCAGAAAGGCCAAACATAAAATAGATGGTTTATTAATGAACGAATGCTAAATGAAAAGATACAGATATGCCTCTTCGCATGAGACTGCATAGGGGAGATGTTAGCAGTGGTGAATCCATACAGGTATGCAGCAACTCAGTTCTAGTCTCCTCAAAGGAAATAATTCGTCCAACGGGCATAAGGCAGAGTGAGAGACCGAGGCAAGTTTTTGAGCAGAAGTGAGAGTTTATTTAAAAGTTGTAGAGCGGGCCGGGCGCGGTGG
Organism: Rhinopithecus bieti; assembly: GCF_001698545.2. Taxonomy (NCBI): domain Eukaryota; kingdom Metazoa; phylum Chordata; class Mammalia; order Primates; family Cercopithecidae; genus Rhinopithecus; species Rhinopithecus bieti. The sequence continues at coordinate 6,076,178 of NW_016803880.1, read as the reverse complement.
CTCACGCCTGTAATCCCAGCACTTCGGGAGGCCGAGGCAGGCAGATCATGAGGTCAGGAGTTCGAGACCAGCCTGGCTAACACGGTGAAACCCTGTCTCTACTAAAAACACAAAAAATTAGCCTGGCGTGGTGGCAGGCGCCTGTAGTCCCAGCTGCCCAGGAGGCTGAGGCAGGATAATCGCTTGAACCCGGGAGGTGGAGGTTGCAGTGAGCCGAGATCCTGCCACTGCACTCCAGCCTGGGTGACAAAGCGAGACTCCGTCTCGGAAAAAGAAAAAAAAAAAAAGTTGTAGAGCAAAAACAAAAGGAAATAAAGTACACTTGAAAGAAGGCGAAGTGAGCAGCTTTAGAGATCCAAGATCCAAGTGCCTCGTCTGACCCTTGACTTGGGGTTTTATATATTGGCATCATTCTGGGGTTTGCAGTCCTTCCCCACTGATTCGTCCCTTGGAGTGGGCTGCCCACATGCACAGTGGCCTGCCAGCATTTGGGAGGGGCTCCATGCACAGTGAGTTTACTGAAGTTCTGCACATGCTCATTTCAGACGTTTTTCCCTTCCCAGTCAAGCGTTCCTAGAGGAAGGTTATCTACCAGTTAAGCTCTGCCATTTTGCCTCTTAGTGCACATGCTTGAGCCCCCTCACCCAGCTCCTGCAATCTTATCAGGAAGCTGCTAATCACCAGCTTCAGTTGCTTTCTTTTTTCTTTCTCTTTTTCTTTTTTTATTTTATTTTATTTTATTTTATTTATTTTTTGACCGAGTCTCGCTCTGTCACCCAGGCTGGAGTGCAGTGGCGCTATCTCGGCTCACTGCAAGCTCCACCTCCCGGGTTCACGCCATTCTCCTGCCTCAGGCTCCGGAACTTCTTTCCTTCTACATAGAGAGTAGGGGACACCTTTATAAAATTTCATCCTGCTTTTAAGCAAATGGGGGAAGGCAGAATTTTTTGAAATCACTGGGAATCATTTAACAGAGGAATATGTGCATCTACAGCTAACGAAAATGTTATTTTCTTTCTCTATCCCTATTCCTGATTTTATGTACTTTTGTTATTCATTGTTGTTAATATTTGGTTTAGTTTCTTTTGAGACTTACATAGGAGCTGGATTTTACGGCTTTAAAATCTCTAAATTAACCATGGATATTTATATAAATTTATTATATGCAAAAAATCCGAAGAAGAAAATTTATGTACTAATGAAAATGAATGATCTATTTAAAAAGCAAGCAAATTGAAAATGGAAATGGCTATAAAATTATTTCATTGGTCAACTTGCAAAATGCTCTCAGCAAATTTTCTGACCTATGAATGTAAGCATTTTTAAGTATCATTGTACTATTATATAAATTCTACTGATATTATGCTAGCAGATTTCAAAAACCTGTCTCTTTTTTGCCTGTTATGAAGGTAGGAATAAGATGTTGTGTCAGAAATCCACAGTTGCTTCTGTAGGGAAAGAAAAAAAATCTTTTTTCTCTACCCATTTTAGTTTCAAGTTCGAAGCTCTGTAATGTAGACTAACAAAATGCAGATTAACAAGAAAAATCCACCATGAAGTTTATTAGTGTGCACATTGCACTTACACACAGGAACACTTAGTGATAAGTAGCTCAAAGGGTGATTATAATTGGAGTTTATATAGCATCTTAATGACAACAAAAAATTGTAAATTTTTAGGGAAGTGACAAGATAAAAAAAAAACAGGACTGAGTTTTTAGGGTAACAAAGAGTAGAAAGGTAAATACATGGAGGAAACTAATGGAAGAAAGGGCTTGTCATGCAGGTTCTGGTAGTGCTGTATCTGGGCTGATAGGGTTTAGAGTTGTCACAGATGACTGGTGATTGGTGATTAACTTCTTTCCTTCTACATAGAGAGTAGGGGACACCTTTATAAATTTTCATCCTGCTTTTAAGCAAATGGGGGAAGGCAGACTTTTCTTGTATCTATGTCTCAATTACCTTTAGCTCAAAATAAATCTATGTCAAAGTGGTATACTTTAGGATGGCATATTCTGTTTCTCTTCACTTGAAACTATTCAATAATCAGTTACAAAACCAGTTAGAAATTGAGAGTAAGTTTTCGTTATAGACCTTTCCAAATATAACAGGCCACAAATGAGCTAATAATATTTATCTGTGTTATACATTATCTGGTACAGTTAACTCTTTTTTCAGAATCCCGTTCATTCAAATAATTTATTTAGAAGTAAACAAAACTAAAAATTTCAAAGAAAAGTCAAACAAAAGAAAAGGAAGAAGAATTTTCTCCCAGGATATGTAACTCAATTATTTATAAAATCATTCTCTCTAAGTATCTAGGATTCTTGAAAGACCTTGTTTTGCTTTCTTTGTTTGAAGTGAAGAGCTGGAAATAAAATCAATAGGATTACTCCTCCTCAAATTATTCTTGGAAGAGGCAAATAAGTTCTGCCTACTCTTTAGCCTTAATGAAGAATTGAAAGCATCACAAAGTAGCCCAAGTTTGAGGCATGAATCTCTAAAGAATGTTCTGGCACAGATAGTTCATATTCACAAGTTCCTATTGTACGCTTTTATTTTAAAATTGTGAAAATTATTGAAACTCGGATGATTAAACAGTCTTCAAAGCATGAGTAGCTTATACACTTTATATAACTGCTATGAATATTCCCTTGAATGCTAGTGGAGGAAGGGTTATCCACAGCTACTGTAGAAGTTTTAGAGAATCACATTCTAAGGAATGCACAAAAGAAAATTAATAAAGCAACTGCCAGAAATATAGCCACATCTTAAGAACAATCTGACAGAAAGGAGAGTCTCCCAACAATTGATGTAGAATATCTAAAAAGGGAATAAAACTATAGGACATAGATCTTGGGAAAACAGAGATCCGGGGAACATGCAGCTTCATTCTTTTATTTTAACATGAGGTCTTCTTAGCAGGCATATATTCCCAAATCAGAGACAGAGGCATTTAGCACCATTGACAGCCAAATGTTGTTAAATGTTATATTAATATAATTTATTTCCTTTAACCTGATGTCATCCCCCCCCAGGCAAACTTCTGCTTAAAATGTATCTTTCATTTGCTTTCTGTAATTAAGACATTTGCTGGTTATCCTAATGGATTTTATACTGCTCATTATAATTCAGCAAACTGATAGACAGGTTTTACATCAATTTTTGAATTTTACTAATATGAGTCAACTTTTGAGAGACTGAAACTATCTCAATAGTGCCAGAACAATAGAGCTAAAAAAAAAAAAAAAAAAAAAAAAAAAAAAAAAAAAAAGCCCACCGAGACTATGAATACTGATAACCACTTTTACATCAAACTAGACTATTCGGTAAACTTCTGCCAGAAAAAAACCAAGATCACAGTCCCCTTTCAAATCACGTTATTTACACAATGGACAAATCAAGAAGAAGGATTAGGCAGAGTATAAGTATACATTATGGCAGTCAAAAACACTCTTTATGAATGCTTTATTTCTCCATAAAGTTAATGTATAAAGTCATACACAAAGACACACCCTCTCTCATCATCCCCATGTGATTAATGGAGATGTTCATTACAACAGTATTATCTTTTATTTTTAAAATGCAAGTAGATTATCTGATCTTTACTAAGGAAAATTGTCATAGAATAGCAGAAGGAATTTCAGTTTGATTGAAAGATGAAGCAGGTCCCAATGAATGAGAAATATATAAGAGGTAGACTGGGAAATTGGAGAGAGCAGGTTCAACTTCTTAGCTGTCAAAATCTGCAGTTCTGACATAAATTTAATCATTCATAGACTAATAGAGCCATGGCTTCAAGCACTGAAAAACAGCTAAGACTTTATCCAGCTTCTAAGTTAACAAGGTAATTTTCACAGCTTCATACATGTTGGCAGAGGACACAAGACTCCTGGGTTAGACACAATAGCCTTTTTTACATTAAAGCACAGCACGTAGCATGAGTTTCACATTCTGGTTGACTCCTGTTATCCCCAAGTCCCACTAAGCAACACAGAGCAACCCAGGTAGATCCTGCAGACAAAATAGACTTACATTACTAATAAGAAACCCCTAATCTTTCAAAAGCAGATGGTAACAAACTTGCCCAGCCCATGTGCCTTAAAGAAAGACGTTTTCTTTTTTATTCTGGAGGAAAAAAACTAAAACAAAACACCTTTCCTCTGTCCTGAAGGAAAATACCATTTCTATCCTCTAATGCTGTTTGCTATATAAGCGTATTTGAACATATGTAATGGGATAAATGCCATCAATGACTCAGTTTAGAAGACATGCAGAAACACAAGACCCATTGAGATTTGTCTCTCAACTCATAGACAATACTCATTGACCTTCATTGTAATGTAGGCATACAATTCAAGCGGAACAACATATACGTAAGGGAGGTTCTGCAGAAAAACTTCATGTATAATGATATGTTTGCCTTCGGTGGTCTTTTTTTTATGTTCTATCTTCTAATATATACATATATTAAATATATATTAAATATATGTATATTCACTAAAAAATTTTGTGATATATATCTTTATATATATTATTTATATATATTTATATGTGTGTGTATATATATATATAATTTGGCAATTTCTATCTGTTTTCTTCTTAGAAAAACATTTAGAAATCAAAGTTTCAAGTCCATAGACTTCAAGTGACTCTTCATATCGTAGGCGTCAACGGCTAGTTTCATGACTCCTGTTCTTGTAAAAATACACGGAACCATGCCATGAAGGCATAATTATTAGCAAAGAGCAATAACACCATATGTGTCAAATGGGTTATTACAAACTCATGTCTGCATCCAAAAAGTTATTTAAGTTCAGTTTTCAGGATCTCCTATACCTGAACATGGCTCTGTGTCATAGAGTGCCTTAACCTTGGTCTGTCTTCTTTTGTCACAAATATACAATGCATAAGATGAGATATTTTTGACTGCAGTTGTCAAAAATTTTGGGTCAGCTAAGATGCGATGATATTTTTCATGATGTCTACTATGCCACTACATCCCTTCTGTTTCTCTTCCCCATATTCTATCTTCTCTATTTCCAACACCATACTTTTACAGTCAAACTTATTGTTGGCTTCTTTAAAATCCAAAATCCTGAATGTCAGGGGCTGTAAAATTTGTTTGAGAAGACCAAGCTCCATAAAGTTCAGTCAGTGTTCATTAAATTCAACCTAATGATTACACAGTTTTTAAGTATAGCTGTTTTCCATAGTAACCTGAACACTTGACTAGCAGGAAGGCAAACATACTCTATTTGATTTCTGTTTATTTAAACTTGACCCTTGTTTTGCTTTATAATCAAAACAGTACAAGGCTAAGTTATTGTTCTTTCAATTTGCAATAGAGCAATTTTACCTACCAATGTTAAATTAAGTATTTGACTGCAAAATAACAAGGAAAGATCTTTGCTTCTCTACAGACTGCAGGAGGCTTTTTGGCTGAAAGCTCAGCACAAGAGAAGTTTGATAGCATTGATCACTGCTTATTCGCAGATCATTCCAACAGTCATGGTAACCAGCAACTAAAACAGTAGGGGATGTCCAAACTGTACCTTTTCTCCTACCTATCTTATTTTGTGTCCCTAATAGGATATTGCAGTCGTTGTGTTCCAGACTAAATCTGATGTTACGGAGGGTCTCTTCATGTATCTGCAGGTGTGTTGTAACTGAGAGAAAATGGGAAGCATTTCTTGTCATTGCTCTTTTAATTGGATCTCTCTGAGTGAACTATCAGTAAGCCAAAACCATTGAAAAGTCTCAAGGCAGAATATGTATTATGAAATAGAAAACCAATGTCTTTATTGGGTGCGGAGTATTTTCACTAAAAATCTTTGTAATTAGAAGGAACATAGTGATTATCTAATGAAGTTAACCCATTTTATAAATATAAGGGATTAGCTCATGAACTTAACCAATTTTTAAATCTGAATTAAACAAATGATTAATAAAATAGTTACCTCACCAAAAAATAGAAAAAAAACAAAGGCCATCTGAATCCTTTACTATTCCACAAAATTGTTTTCTGACTTATTTCCATGAACAGTTATCTGACTGCATTAATTTTAAGTGTTAATATATTTGGACAAGATAATATACTTATATATGTTAAAAACATTAAAAAGTTAAATGGCAAAAGATCTGTTTTGGATCTATACTTTTCATCTGTCCTGGTTCTATTCACATACACTAGCCAGTGTAGCAGCAGCTCACTTTACTAGTTTCCTTGTGTTTATTCAGAATTTCTATGTAACATATTTGATGTTCCCATTCTTCTATGCTTATAATGCCTAAAGTTCTGGACACTTACACCCCTACCAGAATATGGTGGAAATGATTCCTTAATTCACATACTGCGTGTGTAAAATATACACACATATATGTATTATGTATCAGATATCAGTATATATGTGTTATATAACACATACTCTCTCTGTCTATCTATAACTCCCTCCAGCATGTCATTTACTTTGATGAAAAATTATTGACTTATACTTACTATTTTTGTGCCTTTTTTGGTAACTGTGTCTTTGAAGAAATGTGTGAGTGTATTTTATTTCAAGGGAGTTTTTATGAATACTTTTAAATGATAATTTTCTGCCATTTCTGCCCTATTTTCTTCATCTGGGACTCTGTACATTCAATCTTTTTCGTCTGTCTTCTGTAGACTCTGGTATTAAATGCCTGTGTTTCAGGTTACAGGACATTATATGACAATAATAATCTGAGCATTTTATTAATCTAAAACAAATTATACTTTTTTTTTACATTCTGTTAGCTCTTACTTTTTCAAGTAGTTTTATCTTGTCTTTGAATTTTTTAATTTCTAGTTTGCTGTGCTCTTTCAAAGCTGTAATTTTATACATACATAAACACACACACTATATATTGTATAACTAATTAAATATACATTGTACACATATGCATATGTATATACAAATATGTGGATTCATATACACATATAGAGCCATATGTATTCATACATGAATACACATGGCTACCTATTTTCATATATATACAGATATTAATACTGAACTGTATATGCCTCTATGCATATGTATATATGTGTATGTATGTATATACACATTTATGAGTTTATTTCACATCCACAGAAATGTATATGTGTGTGTGTAGCTTACATACCTTAAATGTGTGTATATTTATACAAACACACATGCACACACTAATACTGTTTCATCTCCTCTGATACATGATAGAAATAATTTGTAAGTACACTTTGCCCCCTTTTTTCCTGAATGCCTCTATGTGTCAGCACAGTTCAAGTTCCTTTCATATTGCTCATTAGTGATCAAGCTTCAATTTGTCAGACTAGCAAAATGCGGAAGACTCCTGGAGTATGAGCAAGGGTCATGTTAACCTTCCAATCTTCACAACCTAAACACTCCTTTGTTCTCGGTTGCACAGAGATTGCTTTCAATAAACTTGGCCTGTGAGATTGATTGAGTGGCTCCATCTTCCTGCTTCTTGAACCAAAACAAATGTAGGAAGCCACTTCCGCTAGCACAATTCACCCCAGTTTCTACGGTCAGTTTTGCAAGAGAGATTGCACTCTGAAGCCTTCATCTCCAAGACCGTCTTATCAATTTTCAAATTGTGTGTGTGTGTAAGCAAACTCTTTTTCTGTAAGGGTTTCTCTTAATATCTTAGTTCTGGCAATCTTTATTTGTATTCTGCTTATTGTATTTTGAACACTGTATTAATCTTTTGATAACTGAAAAATTCTACTTTTTTTGCATTGTAATAGTAACAAAACGGTCATGGAACATTTCTTCTCCCAACCCTAACTGTATATTATTATTTAAAAAAACTTTATATTCTGTCATAATTTTAGTTTTCAGAAAAGTTGCAAAGATAATCCATAGGATTCCCAAATACTTCTCCCCATCTCCCTTAATATTAACATTTTATGTTACTATGATACATTTATCACGACCAAGAAATAAATATTGGAAAATTGCTATTAACAAAAGTTCAGATTTTATTAGAGCTTCACCAGTTTTTCAATGATTGTGATTTTCTATTCCAGTATCCAGTCCAGGATACCACACCTTGTCTCCATAATTTACTGTACCTTTGACATTTCCTCAGTCCTTACTTGTTTTCAAAGACCTTGACACTTTTCAGAATCACTGGTCAGGTATTTTGAAGAAGTCTTCTAAATTTGAGTTTGAGAAATTTTTTTTTCATAGACTACATTTATGGAATTTTGTGACAAATATCACAGAAAGAAAGTGCCAATTTTATCCCATCTTATCAGGTACACATTATATCAAAATGATTTAACACAGATTATGTTCCTCTCAGTCACTTGGTTAAGTTAGTGTTTGTCAGGTTTTTTCCAATATAAAGCAACCTATTTTATCCCATTACTCTACGGAAGCAAATAAGCAAGTCCAGCCTATACTCCAGAGTGGGAGGGATTATAGTCAACCACCTGGAGGAGAAAGAATCTACACATGTTATTTGGAATTTTCTGTAAGGATCATGTATCCTTTATCTTCATTTATTCCTTAGTCAAGCGTATATTTATAACACTATGGACTTATAGATCTTAATTTTTTTATACTGGGTTATAATCTTATACTTCTTTATTTATTTTGTTGCTCAAATTTCTCACTCTTTTGGCATTGGGAGCTTTTCAGGTTGACTCTGGTGCCCGTTTGACATACTCTCATCCTTCTGTCTCTTGATTACTTCCTTCCCTTCTGCCATTATGGAATATGACATGTTCATTCTATATTTTGTCTTCCCTAACTATAGATTTGACTGCTTCTCATAAGCATCCTTGTTTCTTTGACTGAAAAGGTATTAGAATCAAGATCTGGTGTCCGGGTGGGACTGTTGAGCAGTTTATAAAATAGGGACAGAGGTCTGGTTCAGATGATCTTGGCTTTTGCTAGAAATCTCAGTCTTCAAAGATAAAGATTAAAAATATCCTCTTATCGTGGAAGTTATATTAAGTATGTTAATCTGCTTGGGTTGCCACAAGATACCATAGGTTTGGTGGCTTACAAACACAGGAATGTATTTTCTTGCAGCTCTGGAGGCTAGAAGTTCCGAGTTAAGGTGCCAGCAGGGTTTCTCCCGAGGCCTCTCTCTTTAGTTTGTAGACTTCTTGCTGTGTCCTCAGATGGACTTTCCTTTGTGTAGTCGCACATGGAGGGAGAGAGGGAGATCTCTGGTGTCCCTTCTTCTGATTAGAACACCAGTTCTATTGGATCAGGACCCAGCATTACAACCTCCTTTAATCTTATCTCCTTAAAGATTCCATGTGTGAATGCAATCTCAGTGGGATAAGCGTTCAATATATGAACTCTAGGCAACACAATCCAATCCAACATAATAGGGAGAGAAGGCAGGGAAATTCTGGGCAGAAGAGGGCAGGTCCCCAGCAAGTGCACCACCCTCAAACTGAAAAGCCTAGAACCATGGCCCAAAGTGAGAACTTACAGCCCTGCTTTTCTCCTTCAATCTTGTATTTTCCAAAACCACCCACGGCCCTGCCTGCCCCTATTCTGTGCCTATAAAACCCCCGAGCTCGGCCAACATGGAGAGGGGAAGCAACTGGACCTCAGAAACTACAGTCAGACGTCAGAGAGAAGCATCTTGACTTCAGAGGGATAGCTTCACAGTGTAGCTTCAAAGAGGAGCCGGACTGGTGAGGGCAGAACTCCAGGGGAAGATTACCTTCCGGTTCCATCCTCTTTTCAGCTCCCCTTCCTGTTGAGGGCCAGTTTCACTGGCAATAAAATCCCCCGCAATTACCATCTTCAGTTTGTTCATGTGACCTCATTCCTCCTGGACACCGGGCAAGAACTCAGGGCCACAAGTGTGGGTACTAACGGCTGTCACACTGACTGACTCTCTCCACTGAGCTGTTAACACTGAAGCCATCTGTGGACACCAAAGGTAAAGGGGCAATGTAACACTTCCTCTGGGGCGTCAGGGTTGGTGGGCACTCTGCCCTAGACACTGCCATGGGGCCACGATGGAGTTCACTTTTGCCAGCGCCCAAAAGCGCTTGGCTTGGCTCTTGTACCTGCTCACCTGCACTCCCCTCTCCCGTGAGGGATGGAGCAGCGAGTGAGTGGAGTTCACCCCTGCTGGTGCCCGTGCATTTCAGTTTCTGCCTGCGAAGGGGTCAGGGAAATATTCTGTTTCATCAACACTGGGAAAAGCATTAAAGAGTTGAAGAGCAATGCACTTTTCCATGCCTTGCAATACACCATCTACAGAGGAATTCATAACCAGGGAATTTGGCTGTTTCAGCAGTAGAAGAAACTAACAAATGATCTGAGTTGAAAATATGACTTTAACCTTTTCTTCTTGTTTTATGACAGGCCCTTAATACATTAACCATAGTTTGACATGTATGACCAAAACCTTATTTTATATTTTTACTTTTTGAGGGAACTTTCCTCATACATCAATGCTACTGTAGGAAATTGAAAATATGAATGAAAAATTAAACATCATCTACCACTGAGGGCCTTGAGATTACTTTGAAACAGATTGTCAGCCTATTTAAATAAATTATGAAAAAAAAAGTCATTTCTGTTTTCTTTGGCAAATATATTGTGTTATATGTGCTCTTCAAAATACCAGTAGAGGTGCTTGCCTTGCCCTGCTATAGTAGGTAAGAAAGGCATCAAATTGAATATAAAATGTGATCACTTTTTCTTTTACTCTACTTCTTTCCACAGACTTCCCAGTAAAGTCAAAACAAACAAATAGATGTTTCATTAATAACTTTATGAGTGCTTCTGTAAAACCTGATAAACATTTAGAAACAAATTAAGGGAAGCGAACAAATAATGAGACCAACAGATGCACACAACAATAAAAGCAATCAACATTGATTCTAGTTTTGCATGATGGTCTTTGGTGTCTTGTCTGTGTTTTCTGATGATTAGTGCCTCAGGAAAACAATTTACAGAAATCAGTGTTGCAATTCTTTTCTGTGTCTTTTTAGGGGTTGGAGACATTGCTAGAACTGTAACTGACAAAGAGATACATCTGCACATTTTACAAATTGATCAATTCTTGTGTTTTGTTTAACTATTTTCAAATGCAGCATTGTGTGAAAGCTACTGCAATGAACATTTTATTGGAAAAAATCCAAACACTTAAAATATGTGCTATATTTTAAGAAATAATTCAGTGACACATGTAAATCAAATGATTATTTTCTGTTAAAAAGTTATATACAGTATAGTATGTACTTATTGTACTAGTAGTCTTATTTTTATTACTTACTATTATGTATTAATCTATTCTTTTGTACTTAATTTATTATTGAAGACATTTAAATGTCCTAATCTATCTGCATTTACAATTGAGTATAAAGATACATCACTCAAATATAACTAAGATATGTTGTAAGTATTTAGTTACCAATTTATCTCCTTTCCATTATAGTAGCCCTTGATGCATTGTGATTCTTGGACACTTAAAATAAGAAACACATGAGGCAAATTACATACTGATGTTCCCAGTTGTACAGTACGGTATTTCGTGGGCTTATACCAAATAACAAAGTACCTACCTGCTGGGATATCCTCTCCAGATAAAAATGGTATATTCCGGCCGGGGGCGGTGGCTCAGGCCTGTAATCCCAGCACTCTGGGAGGCCAAGGTGGCGGATCACGAGGTCAGGAGATGGAGACGATCCTGGCTAACACGGTGAAACCCCGTCTCTACTAAAAAATATAAAAAATTATCAGGGCCTGGTGCGGGCGCCTGTAGTCCCAGCTACTTCGGAGGCTGAGGCAGGAAAATGGAGGGAACCCGGAAGGCGGAGCTTGCAGTGAGCCGAGATCGCGCCACTGCACTCCAGCCTGGGCGGCAGAGCGAGACTCCCTCTCAAAAAACAAACAAACAAACAAACAAAAATTGTGTCTTCTCGCTCTGTAGGAAAAATGGACTGACAAAGAAAAGAAGCTTTCTCTCTGAGGAATGTGAGCGCCCTTTAATTATCAGGCCTAGAATGGAATTGAAATATGATAGTCTGTAACAGCAGTGAAGTCTCTCTGAGACCTTGAGCTAAATATTTACCTTGTGAAGGCACTTGTTATTGGGCTTCCGACTAAATAACACCACGTAGTCATAAAATGCCACATATTAGACACCATAACTAATACCCAACAGTTCAACAATGTCTAGTCAACCACTTAAATGTTATGTCTGTATACCAGTGAGAATTCCTCCCAAACAATTGTGTGTCAGCCCACTCATTGTTCCTCCTTACCTTTAAAAACCTGCTTGCAACAACTGCTGAATAGACCACTCCCCAAAGCAACTTGGAATTGTGTCCCCAGCGGCTGTCCTCAACCTTGAGTCAAAGAAACTCTCTCTATAAACCTTGTCTCAGTTTCTTTCTAATCATTCCAACAAGGTCAACAAGGAAAACGATTTTAACTCTGACTAGGTGGTAGTCAAGTGGTCAAGAACGGCAACATTGTTGTTAAAGCAAAGTTTCCCATAGACAAATGGGTTCTTTGATTTTAAACAAACATTGATGCACTTCATAAATACGGCAGTGTCTGTTTGAAAACCATAGCAATGTTTTAGAATGAAAAAAAATCGACATTTTTATTCAGTAACTAATTTTCTTTCCTACTATAACACAAAATTTTAAAATTACATGTAACAAAGCAGAATGGTATATTTGAAGTATTGAAATTTATGATTCACAGGGAGATAAAAGTAAAGCAGTAAAGCACTAAAGCATGTAATTCTATAACCCATTATCTTTAACTGAGCAGGTTGGATTTATTTAAATAAATGATCTGTAATCTATTTTTATATCTCTCTGAACTATAATTGGGAAAACTCTCTATCAGTAATTAACTGACTTTGCAATGGGATACATCATCAATCGCTTGAAAACAATTTGTGAATTACCTTGCCTATCTCATACATTTGGACATATATTAAAAGTCATTAAAGTTATCATTATAACAGTTGACAATAGACATAGATACAGGCGTCACCATTTGTATCTATTGCTAGCTGATGTAATAAATCTCAAAATGCCAGGTGTGGTGTAATCCCAGTCCTTTGGGAGGCTGAGGCTGGTGGATCACCTGAGGTCAAGAGATTAAGATCAGCCTGACCAACATAGTGAAACACTGTCTCTACTAAAAATACAAAAAAACTAGCTGGGCATGGTGGTGGGCACCTGTAATCCCAGCTACTTGGGAGGCTGAAGCAGGAGGACCGCTTGAATCCGGGAGTCAGAGGTTGCAGTGATCCTAGATAACGCCACTGCATCTAGCCTGGGCCACAAGAGTGAAACTCTGTCTCAAACAAAACAAAACAAAACAAAACAAAACAAAACAAAACAAAGAAGATAAAAAGACACACAATATGGATAGGGGAGAGGAAAGTGAGTTAGAAGGCAAAAGAGATATAAAGGTTGCCACATGTTTCAGGACAAATTCCATTAGAATATCTTCAAGGCCCAGAGTCTGATTAGTAAATTAAAGGACATTTATTTATGAATGTTTATAATATGATATCTGCATATTTGCTTTCACATGAAATTTGAATTATTTTTAAAGCAAAACTCAGATAAAATTATTTCATGTATACACTATTTAGGAAATTTGCTTTGCTTTACAGCATCTCTTTTATAGACAGTATACTACACATTTTGAGAGACTGAACATATGTAGGACACATAATCTATCCTCAAATTTGTGAAGCTTCCAAACAAGTTTGGTAAGGTCATGTATTTCACAATGCATTACAAATTGAGTGTATGGTAAACACATGTGCTTATAATTTGTCAGACATTATTGTATACAGTTTACGTCTATGCCTTTACAATGCCCTACACAAAGGGACAAAGACATGGAGTCACAAAGCTAGGATGTAAACTCAGATAAACAGCTGAGCCTGCTTTCTTAACTCCATACTATTGTTCAAAATCTACTCCAGATTAGGCATTATAATGGGAATATATAAAGCATAAGGTATTTTTCATTGATTACTAGAATTATCAATGGAATCACAGACAGAATATAAGACTGGGAAGATAGTGTTTTCATAGCTATGAAAGTCAAAGAAAAGAATTTGATTTGAATCTGTCATCACTAATAAAAATTTGGGGAGGAGAAAAAATATGCAAGATGATTTATTATCACATTATTGGTGTAAATTTATTCGATTAATTAATTACATATTTGCCCCTTAGCAAACATGGTGAAATCCCTTCTCTACCAAAAATACACAAATCAGCCACGTGTGGCAACATTTGCCTGTGATCCCAGCTAATTGGGAGGCTGAAGCGGGAGGATCACTTGAGTCTGGAATGTTGAGGCTGCAATGAGCCATGATCACACCATTGTACTCCAGCCTAGATGACATAGCAAGACCCTGTCTCAAAGTGAAAATCAAAAGAAGAAATTAGAATAAATGGGACAGTCAATAAGGAGGCTAAAGGGATCTAGTCTTAATAATAAAGCTAAACAATTGCTAGAATTAAAATCACTTTACAGTTGTTCTAAGTAAAAATCAAATTGCTATGAACTGAATGTTTGTGTTCCTCCAAATTGTGTACGTTGGTGCTTAAATCCCCAATGCGATGGTATTTGGAAGTGCAGCCTTTGGAAGATAATTATGTCGTGAAGGTGAAACCCTAATGAATAGACTAGTGACATTATATGATAAGACAAAACAGAAATGATCTCTCTCTCTCTACTCCCTGCCATGTCGAAATACAAGAAGATGGCTATGTGCAAACAAGGAATGGGGTCCTCATCAGTTACTGAGTGCCTTGATCTTGGCACTCAAGTATCCAGAACTGTGAGAAATAAATTTCTGTGGTTTAGGCCATCCAGTATTCTGTTACTGTAGCCCAAACTAAAACACAAACTGATATGCAAGAAATTTAATTGACTGACAAGATAAACATGAACACTTCTTAAAGGAAGACAGTTAAATCTAAAAACTCAACAGGGTAACACTCATAATGTCTGGCATGGAATAAAGATTAGTTGACATGTGAAGAAGCAACAGTGTTATCCATAATTGGGAGAAAAATCTGTCAATAGAAATTGTCACAGAAATGTCAGAGATGAAGGAATTAACACACAAACTCATTAAAAATTTTTTAACGCAAAGCTTTTAAAGAAACACTGAACATGATAAGAAATAAATTTAAATTATTTTTAAATGGAAGTTTGTGAGCTGATACATATAATGCAGTAAGAAAATAAATCATCAGATTAATTTATAAGCAGACATACAAAGGAGAATAAAATGTAAAGTTAGAGACATAACAATAGAAATCACAGAGAAAAAAATATTTTTTACAAATGAAAGAGCCTGATGATATGTAAAGGAATATTATAACACCGAGTGTAAACAGAAACTGGGAAAGAGATGCATGTCAGAAAATATTTGAATAAATGATGGCAAAGCATTTCAAATTTGATGAGAATTATAAAACTATGAAAGTTATTAAATCTATGAAGCTTAAAAAACAAGCAAATACTAGAAATATGTTGAAAAATCAAATCAAGACACATCAAAATCAAATTGCTGAATACCAGCATCAGTGAGAAAATTTTATGACCGTGGCTAGGAGGAAAACACATATATTCAGTGAAAAATAAATACAAGTGAGATCAGAAACATTGTTGCAACATGTTAAAACAGAAGACAATGAAGCAGCATTTAAAAGACCCAAAGAGAAAGACTGATTCATGGAGATTGCATTGCAATTAAAATATATTTCGAAAAGGAAAGAGAAAACAAGACTTTTAATAGTATGGAAAAAACTCCTAAAACTGGACACTAGAAAACTTTCACATCAAGAAGAGTAAGTTCTTCAGATGAAGAAAATAATATAAGGCGATCTATGCAGAAGGGAAACGCAAAGTCAATAGTAAATAGGTAACCAAATATAACATTTTTTTCACAATTTTGTTTCTTTAGACGAGAAAGAAACAAATGTATTACAGGATTTTAAACAAATTTGGATATTAAACATATAACAAAAACGTCAAAAAGGATGAAAGGGAGGTTTGTATCCATTAAGTTGTATAATATTATTTGAAAGTAGATGATAATATGTTAAAGATGAAGCTGCAATCTGTAGACAAACTACTAAAATGTTATATAAAGAAATATCTCTAATAAGGCATTAGTGGATATGAAATGAAACACTAAAGAAAATAAAACAAATGCTAGAAGAGAGTTGAAGACAGAAATATGACAGGAAATAGATTTTTTGGTAATAGATATCGGAAAACAGATTTTATGTCAGAATAGATTTTTTTAAATGAGAGAAAGATGCCCAACTATTTATTGTCTACAAGAAGCTCACTTTAAATATAAAGATTCAGATAGGCAAAAATGAAGCAATAGAGAAAAATGTATATCCTTCCATTAACTTCAAGAAAGCTGGAGAATCTATATTAATTTCAGAGAAAACAACTTCAGAAAACAGAAATTTATGAGGGATGAAGAGAGACATTATATGACAAAATAATTAATTCTTAAAAAAACATAATTCATAATGTGATTGCACTTGAACGAAGCATCAATAATGATGATGCAAAAACTAATTAAAAATGGAGAAGTAGATAAAACCAGTATTGTAATTGGAGACTTCAACAGTCCTTTAGTAGTAATTGATAGACAAGCAAGCATAAAATGGGGATACAGTTAACCTGAAAAGCACTCTTATCAACTTAATTTAATTGATACATTTAGAACATTCCACCACAGCAAAAGCAGAATGCACATTCTTCTGAAGTTCACATGTAACATTAGTTAAGAAAGACTAGTTTCTTGGCCATGATGCATACTTTAACAATGTTTTATAAAAATAGAAACCACACAAAGTATTTTCTCAAATCTTAATGCAATTTAACTAGAAATCTATAATGAAAGATAGCTGAAAATTCCCTAGGTATTGGAAGTTAAACAGTTAAACACTTCTAAATAATACATGGATCAAGGAAAAGGTCTCAAGATAAATTTTTAAATATTCTGAACTAAGTTAAGATAAACTACAACTTAACTCAGATTTGTGGAATGCAGCACAATCAGTGCTTTGAGGTAAAGTTAAAGCATTAAATGGCTGTATCAAAAAAGAAGTAAATCAAATAAACAGTCTAAGCTTCTGTCTAGGAAAAATAGAGGAAGAAGATAAATTTAAGCATAAAGCAAACAGAAAAACAGAATACAAATAAATTAGAGCCTGGGCTATAAATGCAGATATATATATATGTGTGTGTGTGTGTGTGCACGCGCATGCGTGTGTGTTTGAGCATGGCTGGCTGTTTTTTGTCCTTGACTGCAAATCTTTTCCAAGACTACATTGTCTTGGCTGTACGTCAAGTAAAGTGTGGGGACAGTGCCTCCCTCATGAGGACTGCCAGGAAGAGCCTTTGTAATTGCCTTTGGTCAGGGCTTAAAACAAAACAAAACACGCACACATAAATTTTTGGTCATATACTGGATTCCTCACAGATCTTAGAAAAAAATGAATAACCATAAATATTCATTTTAGAAAAAATTAAGAAACCTAAAATTGATATGCTAAGAATATAACTCAAGGAGTGATCAAAATTAAAATTTAAAAATCTAAAGACTGTAGGAAGAAAGATATAAGTGTAGAAATTAGTTGAAAAGAAATGGACCCAAAACATAAAATATTTGGAAACACTAAACCATGAAAAAATCTCTTGCTAAAAGTTCAATGTTCTACTCCAATGAGTTTGTATTTTTGCAGTAACAAAAGAAGAAGAACAAATCACTGTAGAAATAAATACATATATGAACATAAAACATACATACTATTAAATATGTCCATGAAGAAGTAGAAAATCTGGATAATCATTTAGCTGACTAAATTTTGAAATCATTAGAAAACTTTCCCACCAAAAAAAAAAAGATAATGCATAGATGGGTTTCTAAATGAATTTTAGCCAATACTTAAGGTCTAAAAGTTTTTTAAAACTTTTTCGTTTCCACAGATTTTGGGGAACACGTGGTATTTGGTTACATGAGTAAGCTCTTTAGCGGTGATTTGTGAGATTTTGGTGCACATATCATCTGAGCAGTGTACACTGAATGCGTGTATTAGTCCGTTTTCATGCTGCTGATAAAGTCATACCCAAAACTGGGTAGAAAAAGAGGTTTAATTGGACTTAAGAGTTCCACACGTCTGGGGAGGCCTCAGAATCATGGGGGGAGGTGAAAGCATTTCTTACATATCAGTGGCAAGAGAAAAATGAGGAGCAAGTAACAACAGAAACCCCTGATAAACCCATCAGATCTCAAGACTTATTCACCATCATGAGAATAGCACGGGAAAGACAGGCCCCCATGATTCAATTACCTCCCCCGGGTCCCTCTCACAACACGTGGCAATTCTGGGAGATACCATTTAAGTTTAGATTTGGGAGGGGACTCAGCCAAATCGTATCAACCCAATTTGTAGTCTTTTAGCCCTCACCCCTCCCAACCTGTCCCATGAGGAAAACCAGTTATTATACAAAAAAGATAATTGCACACGCATATTTACAGCAGCACAATTCACAATTGTAAAAACATGGGACCAACCCAAATGCCTATTATCAACAAATCAATTAGTCAATAACAAAATTGTGGTATATATACACACACACACACACACACACACACACACACACACACACACACACGCATATAGAGGATGGAATACTACTCAGCCGTAAAAGGTCTAGAAAATTTAAGTTCTGTAAAATGCAGTAGAGAATAAAACAAGAAGGGGAAGCCTCAACTATTTTTGTAAAACTAGTCCAACATTGTTATCAAAATAAGCCAAGAACACTATGACTTAATAAAGTTACAGGTCATTATCATTTAAGACCATATATGCAAAAATTCCATCTCAGATAAAAATAAGACTAGGTTATAACTAGATTGGAATATTTTATAGAAATAAAATATTAATGCACGTTTTAAAATTAGTAAATTAATCTGATAAACAGAATATATAAAGAGCCATATGGTTATCTTAATAAATACCATATCGTTCTATAAAATCCAACATCTGTCAAAATTTTTAAAATATAAAATAAATATTTTTCAATTTAGTACTAAAAGTTAACAGTCTGAATCTTCTGAAAGGTATCTGTAAAACCAACAGTAAATGTCATACTGCTGAAATATTAAGAACATTCCTGTTATGATCAGACAGAAAATAAATTGCATGCTGTCACCTATTCAATATTCTTCTACGATAATTTTGTATTGTTGTAGTAATATCAGAGGAAAGAAAATATAAATTCCATATGGATAATTAAACAAAATGTGATTTAGGAACACAAGGTGAGCTCTAATGAAATAAAATAATGTGATGAGCACGAAGTCGGGATATTGGCTTTCCTGGGGGCCAGAGAGGAAAAGAGATGTGATGATACAATCAGGAATCAAGACAGGAAATTTTAGAAACATGGTAACATTCTGCTTCTTAAATTTGATGGTGAATATGCTAGTATGTATTTTATTGTTTTAAACTGGATACAGAAGTTATCTGTACATTTGTATGAATAATATATTCAGTAATAAAATTTTCATTAAACTAGGAAACAAAATAAGTTTAAGGTTACTCAATGTCCAGTTCTGGGCTTTCTTCATCTGAATTGTATTGCCTATAAATGATAATATAATTCCAATCATTATTCTCTTGCTCATCTCAATATTTCATGCAAAAATAAAACCTTTTTAGATAATCCATCCTTCAATATAGCTAAATACCTGCTCTTATCTATTATGCAGAACCTGACGATTTCAGCCCAATCATAGGAGTTGAACCAACTCATTCCAGGTCAGAATTAGTGAACATTGTGTATATCCCTATAATTACCATTTTTAAAGATCTCATTAGGGTAAATTTTTCCAAAGTTGTGAGTACTGCTTTTAGAAACAATAATTTTGATTTAAATTCTAGTATGATAGGATGAAGAGGAGTGAAAATAAGGTCAAAGAATATGTAAATTGCCCCCAATACTATTTTAAAATTAAGTAAATGTCTTTACTAAAATGCAACAAAATCTTAAAATATCTTAATTGTATTTTTTAATATTTTACTAGAAAAATCACTAAGCATTCTGTTGACTAGATCAGTATTTAATTTTTAACCATTTCCCGAAGACAAACATCTCTCTTAAACTTTAAGTACTGAAGTTAACATGATGTTAAAACAATTTTAGGAAAAATAATGTCTACCTTTAAAAGGTACTTAAGCATGTTCTTATAGTATTCTCTATATTCAAATTAATTTATACTCAGTATATCTCAAAGATTGAAATTAA
>NW_016803880.1:6045399-6053786 GCF_001698545.2 Rhinopithecus bieti | reverse complement strand
TAGGAAAAATAATGTCTACCTTTAAAAGGTACTTAAGCATGTTCTTATAGTATTCTCTATATTCAAATTAATTTATACTCAGTATATCTCAAAGATTGAAATTAAAAAACGTATGTGGATCTACATTAGTGAAGACATACTGCCCTCTTTTGAACAAAGTAAAATTTCAGGGAAACACAGTTTTTTACAAAGTAAAATCAGAGTGCATAGAAAAAATAAATGCGGAGATGATGGTAAACAAAGAAGATTGCCTTTCTCATTTTATAAAGACTTTAAGAATGCTGAATTTGATTTTATTTTCTCAAACTTTTTTGTACATGTGTTTAATTTCTTGATAATTCTTAAATGCATTTGAACACAGATTGCAGTTTAAAGAATATATCTATACATATGGAAACCCTTGTCTTAAAGATATCTAATGATTGTTTTAAGTAATAACTCTGATACTCTCTGCAAATTCCACCTGAAGTAATTTATTACCATTTTATTATAGCTATTATTCACCTCTATGAATGCTGTTTTTCTTGATAAGTCTGTATCCATAGTTTAGCAACAAGGCCAGAACAATAAACCTGTCACTGTGTGGTACACTGTGGGTACAAGTTTATGAGATTGTCTCCATGTAGATGGTGACCTAAAATGTATTCCAGAATGTCATAACTCTATTAACTTTTTCTCTAATTTTGTAATATTTGAATATTCTCTGTTAAAAGAATAAATGTGGACATTTTATAATTTTCTTCTTTTTAAAGAAATACCAACACTCAGCATGACAAAGGGAGCTAAATCCTCATTCTCTATTCAATATTATTGCTATAGATGTTTTAATACCTGATTTTTTGAGTGAAAGTAGATGAACAGAGAATTTGATAGTCCTGTAATAAACAAATTTGTTGCAATCACTAGCTTAAATAGATATAGTACTCACTTAAATTAATTTTAAAGATGAATTTAATTATTTCCATTCATTAAGCCCTATTCTGTGATGTCAAACTCTTTCTCTGTGAAGAGTGAAAAAAATAGTTTTTTCTGCCCTTTGATTTTTGACCACGCTGGCAATGGAAAGTTAGAAAAGCATATCCCTTTTTGTGGTCAAGTGTGAATGACTTACCAAGACAGCCAACAATTAAGAAGTTTCATTGGTAAATAAGAATGAAAATGAGATTTCAATGTACAATGAATCATCACTACTTCTATTGAACAACGATGGGCACCTTCAGTTCCTGAACGGGATGGTCAAGAGAATCATCAACGGGTTGGGCATTTCAGAAAGAAGATGGAGTGTGTGTTAGTGGAGGAAGCTGGCCAAGAAAGCAACAATCTAGTATAATTAGGAAGAGGCTTTAGAAAAGATGGGAATGGAGACAGAGTTCAAAGATACAAATAGGAACTAGGGTAGAAATTGGTTAATTATCATGCCCTCTAGAGAAGAAGACTATACTTAGTGCATATTCCCTCACAATTTACCCATATCTCCAAGAAAATCAAAACAAAACAAAACTTAACATGACAATGACAACATCAACAACAAACTCTAATATCCGTAATTTAGGGCATGACCTACCCAACAAGATAAAAATAGTTCCTCCTGACAGACTAAAGACTCCAACTTTACATCAGACCCCTCACAAAACGACAATCAAAAGGATTCCTAGGTTTAACTGGATATTGTGGACAAGAAGGTCAGTATTTTTCTGCAATTCTAAAACCCCTTTTTTCGATTGGCTAAGTTCTCAGTATGAGACTCTCTTTTTTTGAAATCCAAACATAAACAGGCCCATTAGAACCTATAGAAATCTCTTCAACAGCCTTCTTTTCTAGTCATCTCTACCAAAAAAAGAAGCTTTTTCTTTTTTCTGTTTATACATATGTGATCTGGAATCCTTGGAACTTTAACTCAACTTCATGGGAAACATGAAAACACATTTTTTTATTCTAACTCCATCTTTGACCAGATTGCAAAGGTTCATATCCTTTGCTTTAGGGCAAGAGCTGCCACTGCAAAACCTACTGATGCTCTTACGGACTTAGTCCGAGGCTCCCCATTGACTTCACGGCTCCTCATGCAGTACACATGTTATTGATACTTCTAACTGAGAAAATATTACACTTTCAAGCCAGTAGATTAATGTCTTCTCAGAATCTCTTATCTTCTCTCTTCCACATCACTATTCCTGCTATAACACCCAAAATCCTGCCACACTGGGCCTTACCAGAAGGGAATTCTCACTGTTTTCTTACTCAGGGAAGTTTCTTTATTGTACTCAAATTTATTAAAGATTCCCATTGAGAACCCTGAACTAATATTTTTTTGTTGAGGGATCATGCCTCAAAATTGAAATTGGAGGTTAACCAAAAGGATATGCTATCACTAATAAAAATTCTCCTCTATTTTACAGTACTTTACATCCGGTAAAATCAGCCCAGATGGCAGATATTATTGCACCTACTAGAGACTGTCAACTAGTCAACAGTCATAGATCAAGCCTATATACAAATCACAGACAACCTTCTCAAGTAGTACTTGGCTTTGTTATGTTTTGGAAACAGAGGATGTTACTTTCTTTTGCTGGGAACTCCATCAGAAATAGGCAAGTTAAGAAACTTTAAAATTCATGTCTACTTCTTAGTGAGGGGGTTATTATAGAAGTTGAGACCAATGCAACAAATTACTGACACAAGTAGTAGTGGACAATCTCATTGTTCTCTATTTCTTGATGTCCAAGTATGGTAGCTTCTGAACTGTTAATAATATGTCATGCTATATTTGGCGGTACAAAGATAAGGCATGCAAAGTAGAATAGGCTACGCATTTTCTTTAAAAAAAGTTACCTGACTCTCTACAATGGGACTTGCTATCATGGCTTGTATTGGGTGGTTGGGGTTCTTGTTCCAAATTATCTTTGAGGACCTATTCGTTATTCTCGTTTTTGCCATAGTGGTCATGATGTTAGCTCATTGCTTTACATCCAGAGTCTTAAGTGCTTCTCTGTAGCTGCCCTCTTGTCAGAAAATCACCATCATAATACAATCGCAAAAAGCTCAAGATCTATTGATGCAGTTGATTACGGAGACAACTGAATGATCTCAAGCAGTAAAGACCTGGATCCCTAACCTTCCATTTATTGGTAAATCTCTTATAAATGAGGGTAACAAAAAGGGAGACTGAGACTGAATATACAATGGGCAATTATGAAATACTGTAGGGTAATCAATCTTTGACCCACAATTTCTGCAGCAACCAACCCAGGAAGGCAAAGCCTATCCTTGTTAGCAGTCAGCACAGAAGGATTAAGAACCCGTGACAATGACTACTACCTTCCCTATTTTTATCCCACTTCCAGCTCAGAGCCAATCATAGAGAGCCAAATATGCTTTCCAAACTAATGGTATATTTCAAGTTAGCCCTCTTCAGCTTCTCCAGGCCAGAAACCTCCCATCAGAGCATTCCTGAAACTTTCTCCTGTGTTCATTATAGTGCTTTCCCACTCCTCTCCTTGCACTTGGGTCTCCACCAAAGGCAAATGATGGCAGCCGAATCCCCTGTTACATGAAGTTACGACTACTTGACTTTTGTGTTTCCTTATTTATGTAGACTTCATTTATTGCTATATCTGCATTCAATAGCATCTCTTTCTAATCTATTCTTCTCTCAGGATACAATCTTTTTTTTTAATAAGTGTCTTATTTTCACGGATCACTCTAATTCCCTACTCATAGATAAGAGAAGTCTTCATCTATGTCCCATTTAGTATTAAGGATTCACAATTCATTATTTGATCATCAGTCACAAGAATAGTGACTGGCTACATTATTTCTGGGGCCCAAGTCCCCACCCTCATTAACTGTGCGATCTTAGGTCAGTGACAACTCATCTATGCTTTATTTTACTTACTTATATTTACTCATCTATGCCTTATTGTGTAATGGGAATAACGACTCTATTTTCCTGACAGTCTTGAGATAATTAAATGAGATATTCTTGAGATATTAAATGAGATAATTAAATGAGATACAGAATATAACATGATTCTCTAATGCACAAAAAGCATGTAAAATACAGCTATTAAAATGCTTATAAAAAGTAGCTATTTTATTGGCTATTATTATCAAATTTAAATATCTGACAACAGATATCTAACATTACAAGAGCTTTCTCTTCCAGCTAAAAGCATTACATTTCATCATTTCATGAGTCAATTTACTTTTACTGAAAATGTTAAAACATAAACTCATATAATTCAAATATTTTTCGCTTTAATTAAGTACCTATGGGTAATGATTAAGATTTGAAAGTAGAAAACCAAAGCATTAGTTTTCTGGTGTCCTAATTACATAAAATCCCCTTGAAAACCAAGTCTAATTTGCATATTGTCATTGCATCAGTGACTTTGGTTTCGATACAACAATGGACAACTTTTTTTTTTATAATCCACCCTGTCCTGTACTTTCCCCACTTAACTAATCTATAGAAAAAATACATATCATGAAGTGCATTCTAGTAATATGCATCTCACCGATCTTACCTTCAATTTTGTGTCTCTGTTCATTTTCATTTTCTGCAGTTACCAAGTACTACTTAAGAAACTTTGAAACTGTGCATACCAAAACCCTTTCAAGAACCAATTTTAGTGTTTACTAAACACTAACCTGTAGTTAGTTAATAATAACCACAGCTATACTAAACATTTCTCTTGAATATAATATCTTTTTTTAAATAAGTAGAGCAAAAGTCTTATCGAAAATACTCACTGGAGGGAGACCCCCTGAAACTACTGCTACAGAATAAAAGATGAAATGCTCCTGATTATTGTAAATACAAAGTTGCATGCAGGATTGTATGAAGACAATGCCAGGATGGACTCCCAGAATGAGCCAACAGCGTGTGATGTGCTTCCCCCTGCAGAGAGCCTATGAATGGACATGCAGTCAGGAAGGTTTCACATCACCAAGATTCCTATTCCAGAAAAGCAGATGTTCATAGCTCTGGGAATGGAATGCGACCCTTATGGAGAGCCTATAAACGAATGTATGAGGGGCACCTGTTCACATGGATAACATGGGGTTATAAACACCCTTATCTTGCCACGGCTTTTCTAGGTCTCTTTAGGGTTAAGGCATACTCCTTTCTGAGAATTTGTGGTCTAATCGGTTCTCTGGTTTCACATCCTGTGTCTATTGATTGTTTGCAACCAGCTTTTGTTGCAACTGTTACTGCTGATTAATATCTTGCTAAACATAAGTTATGGATAGACTGTGTTTCTGTTTTAAGGCTTTGCTAAAAATTGCTGATGCACACACTATATTGTAAATTCTCATCTCTGTGTACTGTACTTCTGCATACCGATGTTACATTAAAGAATTACTTCATCCCCATGTGACCATCTCACCTCATAATCAAATGACCATAAATCCCTCACTAACCTACCCCTGCCCTCACTAAACTTAATAACAAATGCTGGTATATCCAGTGCATTGGCAGCATCGCAGGACCAGAAGGCAGTGAACACCCTGGACCCAGCTTTCACTATCTCATGAGTGTCTTTTATTTCTCAACCTGCTGATCCACCTGGAAACAAAGAGTGAGCCCTGTTGCACTGCAGGCTGCTGGCCAGATTCCGCAATATAACTCACTAATTTTTAGAACTTACCATAATCTTCAGGGATGTTTGTACATAAATTTTAAATCACATCACCATCATAGTTTCTTGACAGTTATTAAATGAAAATATAAGAGACAGGAGTATTTCTACCTTAATACATTTATTTAATTATTAAACTGGCAACTGCTGTGTAAAGCTTGTTATTTGCTTCACTGCAGAGTGAAAAAGTAGTTACATTAAAGAAAAAAGAGTATACACTGAAAGTTTAGTGTATTACAGAAATGTTTGATGACTGACAGCAGCAAAATCCAGGGTGACTCTATCTATACAATAAAAATAGGCACTTGCTTTATATTATCATCCCCAAGAATTTTCGTTCTTATTAAGTGATACGAAAGTATAATCCTTTCTGTTACCTGGAATCAATGATTATTTCCAATTATCATCATTAGTCTTTTGAATAGAACTGTATATCATAAGTGCTTTCTCAAAAAAGAATGTATTTTACATATGAATATAAAATTATACTAAATTTAAATGTAATAAGATAATATAAAAGGGCAGATGGGTCTGGGAGAGGTGGCTCACACCTGTAATCCCAGCACTTTGGGAGGCCTAGGCGGGTGGATCACCTAAAGTCAGGAGTTCAAGATCAGTCTGGCCAACATGGTGAAACTCTTGTCTCTACTAAAAATACAAAAAAATTAGCCAGGCATGGTGGCGGGTGCGCCTGTAATCCCAGGTACTCGGGAGGCTGAGGGGGGAGATTTGCTTGAACCCAGGAGGCAGAGGTTGCAGTGCATCAAGATCACACCATTGCATTCCAGCCTAGGCAACAAGAGTGAGACTCTGTCTCAAAAAAAAAAAAGAAAAAAGAAAAAAGAGAAAAAGACAGATGGAAGTCAGGAAATTTTACATGCAGAATTTTTTACCTAAAATTTAAAAAAATGAATGATGCCAGGATTTATATCATTTTGAATTATATCTATTTCCACTCAAGTGCATTAAATAAAAGAGAAAGATCAAAAACTTAAGCAAGGAAACACAACTTTATATTCAGAAAGGTAAACTACAGCTATCTTTGACAATTTAACTACAAAATTTTATAATAACCACATTTTCAAAAGATTAGGTGTAATTTCCTATAATACTAATATAATTTATTAGTCACGATTTATAGGCTATTAGAAGTTTGACATGGATAAGTGTACTAAAAGCATTTTGAAGTTGCTAAAATCAAAATATCATGTCCACTTTATATTTTTATCATAGTAATAAGATAATAGGTTCTTTAGGTAATGGAAAGAAATTATAAGTGTGTTATAGGTTAAAATGAGAAAATGTGTACATTGTGGATATAAGTAGGAAAGTATCTTTCCAGTATTATTTCTATTCCATAATATCTCAAAAAGTTTTGCACAGTTATTTGAGTTTCTCTTTCATAAAACAATAAACTTGATAGTTTTATTGGTTGTTTGCTGATTTTATATGATCTTATATGACTAGTAGATAATATACTGTACTAAAAAGTTTGGGAGAGAGGCAAGTTCAGTTGGAGGTTGATGTTATCATGTAGCCTCTATGTCCAATAATTCACACAAATGTTTATAACTGTTGGTGTTATAGTGCAGCCTGTATTTATTTCTAATAACTCATAAAAATATTTATAAGTATTATGTTTTCTTTCCAAGCTTGAGGAAATTATACTTTACTATTTAATTGATTAATTGAATAAAATACAATACATAAACTTCTGTTCAAATCATGAGTTACATGTTTGTTTAAATGCCAATAAACCAAATTATCAGCCCACAATAACTCAGTAGGTAATAAATATATTATAACTAATGAATAACTGTTTATTATAATTTTAATTTAACTGATTTCCATTTGAATGATATAGATTTGTCACTTTTTAATGGGTCCTGCTGTTTTAAATAGAGCTCACTATTCTCAAAAAGGTAAGTTTATCTGAAAATGTCCATATTTGAATCATAGAAGAATGTAATGCTATTTTGAAGTGTATTTAATGTATCTGTTCATAAGCTTCGCTGAGATAAATTGCAAATGGATTAAAAAATATTCCTTTTACATTAATTTTTGGGGGGTTGTTGAGTGCAATTTTCAAAGTATTTAATTTTTGTAATTTTTTGTAGCTGTTGATTAGTGCTTTTTTTATGATATCAGAAAAGCTGTTCATCGTAATAAACAAACCCTGTCTTCAGCCCTGTGTCAGAAGTGCGCTTCCCCAGTCAACACTAGGGATTGAACAAAATGGAGAAAGGACAAGGAAACAGAAAAAGGAGATTTGCTGCTCAACTGAAGACTTTGAAGGTGCAACTTTCAGTAGATGAAATTAGCTATTGGACTGAAACAAATTGCTATGGACTGAACTGAAAATTGCTGTCTTCCCAGAATGCATGCATTGAACCCTTAATCCCCAGTGTGGTAAGGTTTGGAGATGGGGCCATTGGAAGGTAATTGGGGGTCTAAATGGGATCATAGAGGTGAAGCCCCCATGCTGGGATTAGTGTTTTTATAAGGGAATGAAGAGACCAGAGTGCTCTCTCTTTGTGCCATATGAGGATACAAAAAGAAAGCCAGCTGGACCACCAGATCTGCTAGTACATTGATCTTGTATTTCCCAGCCTTCCAACCTGAAAGAAATAAATGTTTGTTGTTTAAACACCCAATATATGGTATCCTGGAATAGCGCATCTAAGTGACTATGTCACAAACAAATCAAACATATAAATCAATATTTTGATTAAAACAAAATGTGAA
>NW_016803880.1:6041030-6043145 GCF_001698545.2 Rhinopithecus bieti | reverse complement strand
TATATATATATATATATCCATTCTTAGATTTCCTATGTATCTACGTATTCTGTTCTTGGGATATGATCTACTGTACTTAACATTTGAATAAGATGAGATGGGTAAGATTATTCTTTTTGGTTTTATTTTTCTAATCACTACAGTAAGTATAGTTGCCATATACAATTTCAACACGACTGAAGGTTATAAATAAAGCAGTAAAAACAGGTTGTATATTACATGCTATAGGTGATATACTTATTCCAGCTAAGAGCAAAGTCATCTTAAAATGTATGTTTAGATTTTGCTTGTATCTAAATGTTTTATAATACTCATCAGGATCTTACAGATGAACAAGTCGACTTCCATCAGTAAAATAGCTTCCGAAAATCTGAGTGGCAAAAATACCAACGCACAAATTGTACTGATTCTAAGACTGATTTATACAATGTGAAAAGTATTTTTCAAATGGAGAATAATAATAATAGAAATAACAATAAGAATAAATAATAATAAAAAGACAGCCTTCTACATAGATGCCCTCTAAAGTAGAATTTGCCTTTCCCAGATGTCTCATTCTCAGGCCAAATATTGGACAAGCTTTAGCATCTGAGTCACTCATTGACTTAATGACATTTTAGTTACAATTCAAATTGAAGTAGTTTAATTTTTAATGAGATAATAACAACCAGGTAACATTTTCCTTAATACAAAATGAAAATTATGAAGACTCCGGAATGAACTACTTGATTATCTCCAGACTTGTAACTGGAGCAAAGTATACAATGTAGTTTTATTGATATTTTCTTTTATTTTCAAAGAAATTAATTTAACACTTAAAACTTCAATTTTTCAAATAAAAAAAGACTTTCATGATGTTGAAACTGTTTCTATGCTTTAATGTTAAAATTAGAAATACTTATATCAAATTCATATCCGAAGAGACTTTGAATAACACGTCTGAAAGGTGTTCATAAATGATGCAAAGTCATGCAGCAGGTGCCATTTGGGCAGGCGAAAGTTCTGGAAGTTAAACTTTTTTTTTTTTTTTCAGATGGAGTCTCATATTGTCACCCAGGCTGGAGTATGGTGGCCCAATCTTGGCTCACTGCAACCTCCACCTCCTGGGTTCAAGTGATTCTTCTGCCTCAGCCTCCTGAGAAGCTGGGATTGTAGGCACCTGCCACCATGCCTGGCTAATTTTTGTATTGTTAGGAAAGATGGGGTTTTGCCACGTTGGCCAGGCTGGCTTGGAACTCCTGACCTCAGGTGATCCACCCACCTCGCCCTCCCAAAGTGCTGGGATTACAAGTGAGAGTTACTGCAACTATCCAACATTTTTCATGAATATATTAATGAACTAAACTGTAAAGTAAAATTTTCATGGCACACAGATTGGTTTGGAACTCATCCCTGCTGCTGCTTTTTCCAGATGTTCATTCAAAATAGCTATGTCATTTGTAATATCAGTTGGTCATTGAAAACTGCTGCATTGTGCTGAATACAGGGAATATTCAGTATTCATCTATAAATTTTCACTTAGAAGGCATAATTCTTATTACATTAGATAAATTTCTAAATATTGAGAAAACTTGGCTGTTAAGATGTCATTCTTATCTATTTGTGAAACTGGATTCTTTCCCAGTATTTACTTCCTTATCTACAGGCATGGTCAACAGTAACAAAACACAATCGGATTTTTAAAAATGAGCAAAAGGACTTAAATAGACATTTATCCAAAGAAGATACACAAATGACCAATAGACACATGAAAAGATGTTCAATGTCACTACTTATTAAGGTAAAGCAAATCAAAATCACAGTGAAAGCAATTTGGTGATTCCTCAAATATTCATATGATTCAGCAATGCTACTTACGGTTACGTAAGATTATTCATAATGGGCAAAAGATCGAAACAATCCAAAGGACAAAAGGTAGAAACAACTCAAGTGTCCATCGAGGAATGAATGGGTGAACAAAATGTGCTACATATAATATATTCATGTTGAACCAAATGTATTATTACATAGAGATGTTATATATTATATATATAATATATGTACATACATACATGTATTTATATTTAAATTATATATATAAGTTATGTATAATTTAATGTAATTTATATATAAATA
>NW_016803880.1:6033459-6037734 GCF_001698545.2 Rhinopithecus bieti | reverse complement strand
GAGGAATCACCGCACTGTCTTCCACAATGGCTGAACTAATATACACTCCAACCAAGAGTGTAAAAGCATTTCTATTTCTCCACATCCTCTCCAGCATCTGTTGTTACCTGACTTTTTGATGATCACCATTCTAACTGGTGCGAGATGGTATCTCATTTTGGTTTTGATTTGCATTTCTCTAATGACCAGTGATGATGAGTTTTTTTTCATGTTTGTTGGCCACATAAATGTCTTCTGTTGAAAAATGTCTGCTTAGATACTTCACCTAATTTTTGATGGGGTTGTTCGTTTCTTGTTAATTTGTTTAAGTTCCTTGTAGATTCTGGATATTAGCCCTTTGTCAGATGGATAGATTGCAAAAATTTTCTCCCATTCTGTAGGTTGCCTGGTCACTTTGATGGTAGTTTCTTTTGTTGTGCAGAAGCTCTTTAGTTTAATTAGATCCCTTTTGTCAGTTTTGGCTTTTGCTGCCATTGCTTTTTGTGTTTTAGTTATGAAGTCTTTGCCCATGCCTATGTCCTGAATGGTATTGCCTAGGTTTTCTCCTAGGGTTTTATGGTTTTAGGTCTCACGTTTAAGTCTTTAATCCACCTTGAGTTAAATTTTGTATAAGGTGCAAGGAAGGGATCCAATTTCAATTTTCTGCATATGGCTAACCTGTTTTCCCAATA
Source organism: Rhinopithecus bieti (assembly GCF_001698545.2). NCBI lineage: Eukaryota > Metazoa > Chordata > Mammalia > Primates > Cercopithecidae > Rhinopithecus > Rhinopithecus bieti. The sequence continues at coordinate 6,037,063 of NW_016803880.1, read as the reverse complement.
GCATTTATTAAATAAGGAATCCTATCCCCATTGCTTGTGCAAAATTACCAGCTAGCATCATAATGACAGGATCAAATTCACACATAACACTATTAACCTTAAATGTAAATAATCTAAATACCCCAATTAAAAGATATAGACAGGCAAATTGGATAAAGAGCCAAGACCCACTGGTGTGCTGTATTCAGGAGACCCATCTCACATGCAAAGACACACATAGGCTCAAAATAAAGGGATGGAGGAATATTTACCATGCAAATGGAAAGCAAAACAAAACAAAACAAAACAAAACAAAAACAGGCAGCAGTTGCAATCCTAGTCTCTGCTAAAACAGACTTTAAACCAACAAAGATCAAAAGAGACAAAGAAGACCATTACTTAATGGTAAAGGGATCAATGCAAGGAGAAGAGCTAACTATCCTAAATGTAGATGCACCCAATACAGGAGCACCCAGATTCATCAAGCAAGTTCTTAGAAACCTACAAAGAGACTTAGACTCTCACATAATAGTAGTGGGAGACTTTGATACCCACTGTCAGTGTTAGATCAACTTGCTGTTATTTTCTATCTGTGCTAACACTGGATGATTTTCCTTTTTTCAGAAATAGAAATTAGAAAGCACTAACTCTTTCCACTGAGATTATGCTCAGTTCTAGGTCATGTGTCTTTTGGCCCTTTTGTCTAACACGAGAAAAGTCTCTTTTAATGCACTTGGCATCAAGTTTTCACAAAACAACATTGTGATTTCACAAATGCTTTACTAGGAAGCTAAAAATGAAGTAGTGTGATGGTATTTTATTTTAGATCAATTCATGCAAGCATAACCTTACATGGTAGACTAAAGCTTCATGAAGTCTAGTTTGATTTCTATAATCTGGATATTTAGAGCTACTGATTTATGAAGACTGATTAGAAACCTGAATTTTAGCTATTTTCCCATCAGGCATTTTGTGATGTACTTGTTTCTTGCAGTTGATGTTCCCTCCTTTGAGAAGCACAGAAATAAATACCAATCAGTCGAACAGATAACCATGGGACAATGATGTAGGTATTTCTCACATAGAGAACAATGGCAATTGGGTTCCTGTCCACTACTGTGTCACAGGCTTTCTGAAATGACTTCCTATGCTGCTATACCACCAATGACATTTATAATTGTCTCTATTCTTTCTTAAGGAAGATGCCTGGAGGATGTGAGTTCTTGGATTCAAAGAAGCTCACGGTACTCTGTAAGATTCTAACTATAAATACAAAACATTAAAATGTTTGCCCATTATTTTCCACTATTTTCACTCCTGTTTATTGAAAACTAATGAGATAATGCGTTTTCAAAGCACACTTAAATTATTGAACTTAAAAATACGTAACCAAATTATCATACTCCTAAAGCAATTTTCAATCTTTTAAAGTATAAAATAGTACCTGAAAAAACCATAATGCTTTTTTAAATTTAATTTTATTTTTAATTAGCACATGGTATTATACATATTTATAGGGTACAGTATGATGTTTCAATGCATGTTTATATAGTGTAATGGAATCCAGAAATTCTATTACTGGGTATATCCAAAGGAAATGAAATTGGTAGGTCTAGCAGACAACAGCACACCCACGTTTAGTGCAGCACTATTCACAATAACCAATATATTGTATAAACTTAAATGTCCATCTAATGATGACTGGATTAAGAAAATGTCATACATATACACAATGAAATACTATTCTCCACAAAACAGATTGAAATCCTGTCATTTGCAGCAACATGGGTAAATTTGGAGGACATGAAATGAGCCAGGCACAGAAAGAAAACACTGTATCATCTCACTCATAGGTTGAATATAACCTGTTACTTCTTAGGCAATAAATAGATGGAGATATTTTTTGACTTACAGCTTTGTTAGAGCATCAATGTTGAGCCACTGAAAAATCTGATGGAATAGAAGGTGTAATACTAAATCTAACCTCCAGCAGATATTTAGGACAAAACACCCAGTGTCCTCGGGCTACTTTGGTCTCATAGTGAAATTCTAGAGTTTACATTCTTGAAAAAGGGATTTCAGATGTCATGTTTCCTTTCTTTGTCTGATATGGAAAGTTATAGGCCAGGTATGGTGGCTCATGCCTGTAATCCCAGCACTTTGGGAGGCAAAGGTGGGCGGATCACGAGGTCAAGAGATTGAGACCATCCTGGCCAACACGGTGAAATCCCATCTCCACTAAAAATACAAAAGTTAGCTGGGCGTGGTGGCTAGCACCTGTAGTCCCAGCTACTTGGGAGGCTAAGACAGGAAAACTGCTTGAATCTGGGAGGCGGCGGTTGTAGTGAGCTGAGATCAGGCCACTGCTGCATTCTGGCCTGGTGGCAGAGCAAGACTCCATCTAAAGAAAAAACAGAAAAGAAATAAAGAAAATTATATAGATTATACAGGTGGCTAAACTCTCTCATCCTGCTCAACATATTAATTAAATCCTCCTCTTCCTCATTTCATTTTATACGTCAGCTATCAGTCAAGTTGGGAATGACATGGTTATACTTTCACTCTACCATGCTCATGATGACTATGTGATTACTGGGTCATTTTGTAAGGGAAATTACAATCAGTAAGGGACAAAGATTTATCTTAAATAAACTCTTATGTTATTATTTCAGAATCCGGTCATTCTGTGTTTGTGTGTGTACCGTCCCCTAATATTAGATTTCTATTCTAATTATATAGTTAGGAATAATTTTGACAGTGTTCACCATAAAATATATTTTAGGTATTTTAACTAAATTATTTATATGAATACTATTACAGCTGGAGGAATCAGGGGGATAAATCACTTAAATTCCACAAGAAATATATAGGCTTAAAGAATAGAAAGTGGGGACAATGAAAACTACTTCCTGGCTCCTTCCAACTCCAAACAAATATTTATAAATACATTATCATAATATATTGTAAACATCATATATGACATTATACATAAAATACATGTTAAATAAACATATATATACAGTATACGGTACATAATAAAACACAAAATTATGTGTATGTCTTTATATATATTTATAATTCTTGATTGGACAGTGAATTTTGAGGATCTAAATTAGTGAGGTAAGGATTGTATGTTATGAAAGGACCTACTCTGTGCAGAATAACAAAGCATACATTTGAGAGGCCTTGAAAGTGTTTAATTTTTATGGAATGATATTATAGTGGATCGCCCAGACTCAGAAACTGATGTGATGAGAACTTGCCCAATTATATCTAAAAAGGGTAAAGAAAATTAAGGGACAAATGTAAGGCCTCTAGAAGAAATATATTTTATAGTCTTCTTATGGCAGAAGTGGTATCAAATGCCAAAGAGTGACTGATCTTTTGAAACTTTTGTCATTTTTACTAATTATCACTTTTAAATAAAATTTTATAACAAAACATTTTGAACTTCACTTTGAGGAAGACAAAGTTTGTCAAAAGGCTGTATATTTTGCAATTTATTTTCAATTCATGACAGAAAAATACAAAATAACTACTGCAATATTAAGTAAATTTAAGGAGAATCTTTGTGATTGTAGGTGAATATGATTCAAAATATTTAAGCCACATGTCTTCAAAAGAA
>NW_016803880.1:6013384-6033213 GCF_001698545.2 Rhinopithecus bieti | reverse complement strand
AATAAATAAATAAATAAATAATAAATAAAATTCAAACAAGAACGTATTTTCAGTTTTTTTTCTGTAAGAAGACAAATTAGAATTGATTAGTGTATTTTGTTGGATGTTTATTTAACAGGTGTTGGAGTATTGGAGGAGAACTAATATGACCCAGTCCCCAAATAAATATTTTTCTATACTAAGTCTGAAATGAGCTTATCTCTGTGTTAATAATGGAATAGATAACTAGAGGTTCCTAGTTCATCAAGCATATGTAAGAAAGAGAAATCAGAAAAATAAATTCTCCATGTTTTTATTACTGAAGTAAAACAAGTTTATATTTAACAGCAGCATAATCACAGCAGAAACTACGCCAAACGCATTTTACTTTGGACACATTGTAATTTTCTATATCCTCACTGGATGAAATCATACTCATTGTTTGTTGCTTTTTTGAAACCCCATATGTTGAATTTGCATATGCTAATTCAATACTGAACACACATTTCTTCATAATATATAAATATGATTTCAATATTTTGAGGACAACACATATTTTTGATTACTATTGGCATTTGTCCAATGAGCTGGAAACTTGACATTTGACAAATGTGAAAACTCTATTAAGAAAAAGTAGGAAGCATGTGTGCCAACAACACACAAAATAATTTATTTAGAACTGAATATACGTTAGTCACTATAAGAAGTACTTTATCTATGGTATCACATTAATCTTCAAACAATTCCACGGTGTACTGCAAAACCCATTCTGATAAACTAGCACTAACAAACTTGAATTCAGATGAACAATCAGGCTAAGCCCATCAACACAGTAGACTTACCCCACCACCATATTTACTTAGATTCGTGAGAAATATAGGTCAGTCAACAACACAGCAGAGTGAGAGCTCAGGATTTCTAAATCCAGTTTCAGATTCCCCAGTCACTCCTAATTTGGGATCTAAGTGATCACAAGAAAGTGGCCAGAATGAGCATGGGTGAAATAGAGTAGTCATCCTTTCTAAGCCTTTACTGCTTTCAAAAATCCCTAATCACTTAGTTCTCCCTTAGTTCTCCCACTGGTACTGGGCCAGTTCTTATCTTCTAGGGCAGCTGCAGCTCAACAATAGAATCTTGTAATGACGTTCTGGTGTTTGATCCTAAACATAGTAACATAAGCTGGATTCTTATTTATTTTGGGTCAGATATGATGATGTTCTTATAAAATACATTCTGTAAATAAAAACATAATAATATGCAATGAAGATATTATAGAAATATTAAAGCAGTGTTTAGCACACCAAATATCAGTAAATATCATCGTGTCAACCATGCCAAGAAAAACAGCCTTTTCCAGGTACCTTAAAGAAAGACAGCAAGTATATATTGCGGTCCTTCCAATGCAAAAGGAAAGCAAAAGTTTCTTCCTCCCAACATGGGAATGGTAATAAAAAGCAAGAATCAAGTTGTTTTAATCACCTTCTATTCCAACTGTTGCCGAGTGGGACTCCTACCCTGGGGTTTTGGTGAGAGCAGAACACGTGACCACCCAACTCTGAACAGGTAGGTTGACAGCAGTTTATTAGGCACTGATAACTCACAGCCCTCTGGAGGAGGATGCCACATGCATGTAGGGCCACAGAGGACTTCTGCTCAGGAATAGAATAACAACCAGGGGTTGTAAGAGACAGGCTTTGTAGAATCAAGAGAGTGAGATTTCCTCTGGTTTCTGCAGGAGAATGTGAAGAGCTTGCTTTAGTGACTCTGTAGCCTGGCAGGGAGCCAAAAACTGCTACTTGACAATAAGCTAGAATTGTGCCTGATCGCCCTGGTGAGGAGAGTCATTTGACTAGAAGACCTTATCCATGGAAGCAGAGTGGAGAGGGAAACCTGTGGTGAAGCCATCCAAAGCCTTTCCAATTTTACCAGATGTCAATGCAGCACATGTATTGAGCTTTACTTTTAGACTTTACATCACACAAGTTTATGATGGCACATCTGTCCCATAATCCCATTGGACATCATGAACAGCTCTCACGATATGTGGCACAACAGAGGCTATTGGTGGAACCAGATTATTCAAGTCATAATAATCAACTTAGCATCCAGAATCCATCTGCTTTTCTCATAAGTGAAGCATGGTTGCTGACAATTAATTTTCCTCATTGAATCATTAGTGTTACTAATAATGTTTGATATTCATAATGGAAGAGATTTTGGGCTATTCTATAGCTTTCTAATTACACATGATCAATTAAAATTGGCAAAAGATGTAAGTATTCACTATCTAACTGTAGGTCAGCTGCAGTGAAGTCCTCTATTCTTACATCTATTTCATTTATGGAATCTATGTACAGATTTTTTTTTTCTGATTTTCTAAATTTTTCTTTTACCATAACTATTACTTTCTACCACACAATTACCACACCTTGCATTTTGACTTTCTGCCCTCTATTATTACTTCATGTCCTTCTAGAGATATTGCAGTTCGTCATGCCCCAGTTTCTGATTCTCCCAACAAGCTGTGTTACCTTCCTTACACCATTCAATTGCATTCATTTTAGAAGCTTTGGCTCCTCTGCTGAGAATCAGCAGTTATATTCTCCAACTTCTACCTAAAAATACATATTTATATATTTTAATTGTCAAATAATAATTGTATGTCTTTATGGTATACAACATGATATTTTGATAGTTATACATTGTGGAATGGTTAAATCCAACTTCTATTTTTAATACGATCTCCAGAAATTTTCAACAGAACTTTCCCTACAACTAACCAAGAATGATTTATTCAATATCCTTGCATCAGAATTTTGTCAGAACCTCTCTCCAAACTTTCCCTTACGCAAAGTTGCTTTTGACATATTGACATGAGGATGTGGTGGTCACTCCTGCTTCTGACATCCCTCTGCAACAGGCTCTTCACTCTACCAGCATCAGTGGTCTTTACTTGAAACTGACAAACTAACTAAATAAAATAGGTTTCATCTAGTACCAATTTATTTATTTATTTATCTTATGAAAGCATATAGAATAGGAAGAAAAATGCATTATCCATAGCAACAGTATATTGTAATTTCTGTAATTTTCAAACAAAGTTTCCAAATGTTCCCAAATTATTAACGTTGGGACACACATCTTCAAGAAGGAAACTGAGTGGGTTCCCAGAGATCAACACAGAGAACTCAAGATACATTTTGGCTTTTTAACCTCGCTAGTTATGAAGTCTTTCGGTAATAGTGACTATCTCCTGTTTTCTGATGCAGATGTATATTATCAATATGAGTGATATATCATTTGATTAAAAAATTGCAACAATGGGCACATGTTTATAGTAACCTAGACCAGATTCTCACTTATCTTGGATCCCTTAATTAAGAGTTGAAAGAAATATTTCATCAAGGACCTTTTTTTTGGCATCTGTAAGAAAAAACATAAAAGTATCAGAAATATTTGTTAGTCACTCCCCTCCTATAACTTGCTTGGCAGTTTTAATCTTATTTTGTTGCCTAAGAATTTCCTAAAATAAAATTAAATATACATATATGTTTTCCCTGAATAATTCTGTCTGAAACTCAAAAAAATCTTTCAATCTACTATTCAAATCTATTATTTGCCCCCAAACCAATCAGAAAACACATCTTCTGGTACTTTTTTGTACTCATTGCCTCTCCGCATCTGATCTACTTTCTTTCTTGATCTTTCAACACGCACATATTAGACCTATAATACCTTTTGTTTTCCAGTTATTTCCTCTATACAATTGCCTCTTTTTGTATTTTTTACTTCAAATTGTTTCTTTTGTTTGGTTTTCATCTCTTTATTCAGATCTCAACACTGGCCATTTCCTTAGTTCATCTACAAAAATCTCCTTCTATGATTTATTTATTTATTTATTTTTGGAGATGGAGCTTTGCTCTGTTGCCCAGGCTGGAGTACCATAGAGTAATCTTGGCTTACTGCAACCTCCACCTCTGGGGAATTCTGCCTCAGCCTCCCGAGTAGCTGGGACTGCAGGCGCACACCACCATGCCTGGCTAATTTTTGTACTTTTAGTAGAGACGGGATTTTAACCATGTTGGCCAGGCTGCTCTTGAACTCCTGACCATGTAATTCACCCACCTCAACCTCCCAAAGTGCTGGGAGTACAGGCGTGAGCCACTGCGCCTGGTATTCCTTTCATGATTTATTAACCTACTCTTGACAAAATTGATCTGTTACTCCAAGGAAAGCTGAAATAGTCAGCATCTGCCTGTGATTGTGAGAGACCTAATTCTGAAGTCCACAATTCAGGATCTTTCCAGAGTCTCATGCAGAGCTTCTTGCTACATCTCCCCAGTTTCCCCTCTGGCCCAGAGAAGATAGTTTCTGCACTGATCTTCTTTTTCAAAGCTTTTCCTTATCACTAAACTCAATGAAACAGTCATCTGGCTTCAGAGACTTCCTCTGTTTCATGCAGAAAAGTGATTAAGTGATGTGTGCCTTAAAGAGAATTTTATATCTCTCCTTTTATTTACAAAGTATAAGAACAGTGATAGATGTTGTTTGTTATTGTTGCTTATGTCCTTATTTACATCCTTGGGCCTTTGATTTTCTCTCCTTAAACATCATGTATTTACATCGAGTAAACCAGGTACCTACCTTCAGGCAGTGTTGTAACATAATATTTAATTTTTAATTTATGGAATATAAAAAGAATCTCCACCAAAATCTCGATCACTAGTTGACCTAATGGATACAATTATCTTAAGAAGCTAACTTGATCAATTATTTAACCATATCATTATTTTTATAGATAACTGAGGTATGGCATTTTAATAATTAATCAGGAAAGATACATATAATTTAATATCTATTTTGGAAAAAAGCTTTCATTTGGGTCTAAAGATCATTAAACAATAAAATGTTTAAATTGAATTGGCACAACACAAATACATATACATGCTTCAAAAGAGATGGGTGAATTTTTACAATACAGTGAAAAGAGGAACTGAACTAAGGAATAGATAGTAAGTTTTTCAGCTAAAGAAAGTTATTTGGTTCCGATACCCAGAAATACCCCATAACTCTATCTGTCATGAAGGCATTTCACTTCTTACTGACAAATCTCAAAGCAGCATGTTACATTCCCATCAAATTAAAGCAAAGACCAGAGCTTCACTGACTCAAGAGAGAATCTATACCTGGTCAATGAACTGTCATTTGTATCTTGTAGAGCATATTAAAAGAAAATAAAGATTCCAATGTGTAGACATTTCATAGATTTGTGGTTTTTTGCTGTAAGATATGTAGATTTTATGAGTTTTATATACATTGTTTAACATATGCTTTGGAACATTGCATTAATTCTGAATTTTAAAATCAGAAGACATGGCAATGGATAAAACATTTATATGCCTTTATATCATGAAGATATAGTTCCAGCTTTGTAATTTTGGTGACAAATAAGTAATAACTTTTTAAGTCAGTAAAAATATTTCATCTCTTTAGTCGGTGTTTGTGAAGTAGAATGATAGAGAGAGATGGAGAGATACAGAGAGAGAGAGAGAGAGAGAGACAGGGGCAGGGTGAGAGAGGGAGTGAGTGTTGTGTTGCTGTATAACTTACTGTTTCATATATACCATCTAGGTTTCTCATAACTACCAATAGCTTCCATGGAAATTTACTTTATTGGTTAGTGATGTCAGACCACTGCAGTGTAACAGTTTTCACTCCCAAATGATTACATGACACACTAGAATTTTCACTTGTAGATGTTATAGTTTAAGTCAGTATTGATTGTTCTATCCTTTTAAAGATCAATTTCTTTTTCAATTTTTATTACAGGCTCAGGCAGTACATGTGCAAATTTGTTACAAAAGTATATTGTGTGATACTGAGGTTTAAAGTATAAATGAATCCATCTCCTAGGTAGTGAGCACAGGTAATTTTTTAGTTCTTTCCTCTCTCATTCTCTCCCCACTCTTGTTTTCCCCAGTGTTTATTGTTCTCATCTTTATGTCCATGTATAATCAATGTTTACCTCTCACTTATAAATAAGAACATACAGTATTTGCTTTTCTGTTTCTGCATTAGTTTATTTAGGATAACAGTCTCAAGCTTCACCCACGCTGCTGCAAAAGCTATGATTTTATTCTTTTTTATGGCTGCATAGTATTCCATGGTATATGTACTACATTTTCTTTATCCAGTCCAGAGTTGATGGGCACCTGCGTTGATTCCATGTCTTTGCTATTGTGAATAGTGCTATGATGAATCTACAGATGCATGTGTCTTTCTGATAGAACAACTAAATTTCCTTTAGGGATATACTCAGTAATGGAATTGTTGGATGGAATGGTAGTTCAACTCTTAGCTCTATGAGAAGTCTCCAAACTGCTCTGCACAATAGTTGGGCTAATTTACATTTCCTCTGACAGTGTATGTGTTCTCCTTTCTCTGTAGCCTCACCAGCATCTGTTGTTTTTAAACTTTTTAACAAAGGCAATCATGACTGTTGTGAGATGGTATCTCATTGTGGTTTTGATTTGCATTTCTCTAATGATTAGTGATAAATGGCCGTTTTAAGTTTATTGGCTGCTTGCACGTCTTCTTTTCAGAAGTGTCTGTTCATGTTCTCTGCTCACTTTTTAATGGAGCTGTTTTTTGCTTGTTGATTAAGTTCCAAAAAACTGAAGAAGAGAGACCCCAACTTAATTCACTCTATAAAACTAGCATCATTGTGATACCAAAACCTGGCAGGGAGATAATGAAAAGAAAACTTCAAACCAATATCTCTGAACATAGATACAAAAATTCTTAACAAAATATTAGCAAACTGAATCTAGCAGCACATCAAAAGTTCATTTCCCACCATCAAGTAGGCTTTATCCCTGGGATGCAAGGTTGGTTTCCACATATACAAACCAATAAATGTAATTCACCACATAAGCATAATTAAAAACAAAAAACATGATCATCCCAATGGATGCAGAAAAAACTTTTGATAAAACTGAATATTCTGTTATATTAAAAACTTCAACAAACTAAGCATCAAAGGAACATACCTCGAAATAATAAAATCTATCTATGAGAGACTCACAGCCAATATCTTACTCAATGGGCAAAAATTGGAAGCACTCGTCTTGAGAACTGGAACAAAACAAGCCTGCCTACTCTCACCAATCCTATTCAGTGTAGTACTGAAAGTCCTAGTCAGAGCCATCAGGCAAGAGAAAGAAAGAAAGGGCATCCAGATAAGAAAAGAAATAGTTCAACTATGTCTCCTCACTGACAATATTATTCTATAACTAGACAACCCTAAAGATTCTACCAAAATGCTCCTAGACTGATAAACAACATTAGTAAATTTTTAGGATACAAAATCAATGTACAAAATCAGTAGCATTTCTATATACCAGTAACGTTCAAGTTGAGAGCCATATCAAGAACACAATTCCATTTACAGTAGTCACAAAAAGAATGAAATACTTAGGAATCTAGCTAACTAAGGAACTGAAAGATTTCTACAAAGAGAAATACAAAACAGTGCTAAAAGGAATGAGAGATGACATAAAAAGGGAAAACATTCCATGCTTGTGGATAGGAAGAATCAAAATTGTTAAAATGGCCATACTGACCAAAGCAATTACAGATTCAGTGCTATTTCTAGCAAACTACCAACATCGCTTTTCACAGATTTAGAAAAGCTATTCTAAAATTCATATGAAACCTAAAAAGAGTCCTAATAGCCCAAACAATCTTCAGCAAAAAGAACAAAGCCAGAGACATCACATTGTTTTTCTCAAACTATACTGCAAGTCTACTGTAACCAAAAGAGCATGATACAGGTACAAAAATAGACACATAGACCAATGGAACAGAACAGAGAACACAGAAATAAGGCCACTCACCTAAAACCATTTGATCTTTGACAAGTCAACAAAATAAGCAGTTGAAAAAGGACTCTCTATTCAACAAATGGTGCTGGGATAACCGGCTAGCCATATGTGAAAGAATGAAACTGGACCATTACCTATCATCATATATGAAAATCAACTCAGAATAAATCAGGCACTTAAATGGTAGAACTCAAACTATAAAAATCCTAGAAGAAAACTTAAGAAATACCCTTCCTGATATCAGTCTTGGCAAATAATTTATGGCTAAGTCATCAAAAGCAAGTGCAACAAAAACAAAAATTGACAAATAGAACCTAATTAAACTAGAGGACTTGTATCTAGCAAGAGAAATTATTAACAGAATAAACAGATAATCTACAGAAAGGAAGAAAGTATTCTCAAACTACACATCCAATAAATACTTAATTTTGAGGTAGGAAACATGCTAATATGCATATCTTAGTTTTCAAATTTCTATTTTATTTAAATATGTTGTACTGTGCTCTGCAATAAAATTACAAATAGTATTTCATCATCTATTTTATCTGAAACCTCACATTTACAACCAACCTCAAAGGCCCTATTAAAATGTATCCTTTTAATTTCTTTTCTTTTATTCCCATTGGATCTGCTGTGAAACACTGTGCCTAAAATTATTTGGGAAGGGAAAAATGCAAATAACAACAAACAAATATAGAATCTTTATTTTTGTGGTTAGGAAATTTTATTGCCAACTTAATGTTTATGATTCTTGTTTTATTGTTGCTTAACACACAGAAAGAGTCTTTAAACTGCGAATTTCTGTTTTCCTTGAAAATCAGTATTGGCTCTACTTTGTGCCATATCATGGCAGTCTGTATTCAACTTATGAATGCTCTGCCTTCTGAGTGTGAGAGATAACAGGAATCCTACTGAGATCATTCTGTACTAGTGGCCAGAGTGATTTGCTTATGGCCAAAGCAGATAGATAAAGATATGCAATGCAAAAAATTGTCAGGAAGTCACACATATAAATAGACTACTGTCATAATTGTATACATTCCCAATGATTTTTTTGTTATAAATGTAATAATTATTTATTAAAACTATACTGATATACCTGTAAACATATTTTTAAGTAATTAAAGCCTTACCCTCCCCGCCACACAGGCTAAGAAAGAATTACTGTTAAAAGTTTAGTGAATATTTGTACTAACTTTATATAGCTAGTCACCAAGAGAACCAGAGACACAGACATAGAATGACTAGGTAGTTTTAAGACATACACACAACACACATTTGGGATATGAATAAGTTAACACTTCGGCCCATAACATGGACCATTTGAGGACAATTTTAGGCCATTGTTGCTAACACACACAAAATGAATCCCAGATGAATTAACAATTTTAAAATAGTAACCCTAATAATACAATAAAAAGTTAATAGCAGCTAACATTTATTTTCTTCTAGATATTATTGTATCGTATATGTATTAACTCATTTAATATAAACCCATTATGTTTTAAGTGCAATTATCTTGATGCCATATTTAGTAGAGAAAACTAGGACATGTTAAGTAACTGGTCTAAGTTCGTATAGCTTATAGAGGATGAAAGCTGATTTAAGAATGATGACACCACAGAAAATTTGGTTCTCCTAGTTTTTGACCCAAGGGAGAGCTTCTATGATGGCTTGCGTTTCCCTTTTTGCAACATTCGTAATACTTACAGATATTTTACTGTATCAGGTCAGCACCTATTGCACATATGGTCCAAACTTTGACACTCAGAACAATTTCTAACTTATTTTTGACCCCTAATAGTGAGTGAATGATTTTCTTAGTCCCCACCCCTGCACCAAAATTGACTTTCTAACTTGCCAATCAAAATTTCACCAGTATCTGTTCAGCTATTTATGATTACTCTTATTTTTTACTTTAAATAATGTCCTCTTTTTCTCTCATTATTTTTTTTCATAGCAATATGATTTTTCTTCACATATGAATCAGGCTTAGGAATCTTACTAATAAAATATTTACTTCACGTTAAAACTACTTTCCTTTCTTAAAATCCTTTTCTCTCTAATAACTTAAAACTTTTCCCATCACAGTTTTTGGTATGTGGGTAAATGTTGCATGTGCAGTGGGGTCAGTATTTGCAGCCTGTGGAGTACACCTGGGGATTGTGAAGCTCACTGAATGGACTTCTGGAAGATTCCAAATCCTGCCTCACCATCCCTTAGCGTAAACTTAGTGAGGTGGGGAGCTCTGGTGATCCGAGGGAAGACTTCATCCTTTAAGAGGCGGACAGTTGGTAATGGAGATCATATTGACTTCTTTTGCTTCCATAACAAAACCATAAGATTCAGGGCATGTAGGTGCATCCAGTGTGGCATGTACTGCCAACTTCATGAATACTGATTATTTCCCAACAGCATCAGAAGAGTTGATGTTCCAGTCATGTCGTCTGGGGAGAGAACTCTGATGAAATTCCAGAAGTCCTTTGTGCTGTGTGTTCTCTTGTCCCTAATTCACCTCTTCATCAGCCTCTGCCAGTGAGGTCTCTGGATAACTGTGCCTTAAAGCTACAATTGCCTGTGGGAAACAGAAAAGGGTTATCATTGAGGGAGCATCTGTTAGAGGGGTGTTCATGTTCTGTTTTTGTTTTCTCAGTTTCTCTATTTGGTATCCATTCCACAAGACCAACTGTATTTACTATGTTTTCTTAATTTCTATATTCTTTATGCTCTGGCATTTGGGAGCCTCAGACCCATTATAGACGCAGGGAGAGACTGCCCCTTCCAGGGCTAGCTTATTCTTAAATATAGCAATTTTCCTACAAACATGCTTTTCATATGCCAGCCAACCACTCTCTTTATCTCACCCTCACACACCAAGCCAATATTCTTCTGGTCTAAATCATCCCAAGCCTAGGTGTCAGACAACTAAGGACAGCCCCTAGCCCCCAGAGCCCACCAGAATTACTGAATCTAGCCAATCCTAACCCATGCACCTTGTCCTGTCCTGCCTTTTCCACGGGAACCCCAATACAGACTCCGACTAAGGCTTCCCTTTTATTCTTGCCTCTGTCTCTGGACCATCTTGTGTCCCTGTGAAGCACAGGATGTACCCTTCCTTTGTGAAATGTAAGTAGTAAGTTCTTCTCTTAATGGAATTGGCCTCTTCATGTTGTCACTCAGTCATACTTCTATAAATTAATACCTGGGTGCAATTTTAGAATGGTTGTATTGTGTGGCTTCCTCAGAACACTTTGCGGGGTATATTTGCTTGCTTCTAGCAACATAATACAGTCCTTGGCATTCTACTGATTTGGAATATTCAACATTGTGTTGTGGTCCTGGTATGACTGGGGCTGGACTGGCTTTTCCTAAAACTTGCTATCTAATAAAGATTGCTGTTTTGGAGGAGAGTTTATATATACTAAGTTTGTAACTAATTCAAATACAATATGTCTAATGTCAAATATTGTGCAGAAAGCTACTTCCTTAGGGTGTCCATGGCTGTCTCCAGGGTTGCAGCATATGTGAGTTCCTCATCTGGACATTCTTATACTGTCTTCTTGGAAGGAAACCCAGTCTCCCAGCCACTTCTCTCTTAACTGGTCTCCCTCACTTCTCCCAATGAGTTAGTCTCTACTTCTCACCTCAATAGCCATCCCTGATGTAGAGAGCCTGGGCATCAATTTCAAATATAACAATTACCAGACCTGACAGCAGTTAGCACAATAAAGTACAAGTAGAGACTGGTACTAAATTGATGAAGGAGAAGTAAGATCGGGAGGAGACATGTATGGGCCTGTGGTTCTTCAGGAAATGTAGCTGAACTTAGTTAGTTTCAGGGTGAAAGGAAACTGGTAGTCAATGTGAGGAAAAAATTTAGGCTAAGATTAGAAATTTGAGCTAATCAGTGTTTAAGTTAATATTTTTAAGTAAGTCTCATTATTTTGAGTTCCCTAGTCCCTAGGATTGCAAAAGCTTTTCGAAAGCATGAACTAGAACAGCTTGGGCTGGCCACGGTGGCTCACGCTTGTAATCGCAGCACTTTGGGAGGCCAAAATGGGTGGATCTCTTGAGTCCAGGAGTTCTAGACCAGCCTGGGCAACATGTCAAAACCATGTCTCTAAAAAAAATACCAAAAGTAGTGGAGTTTGGTGGCCTGTGCTTGTAGTCCTAGCTACCAGGAAAACTGAGGGGTGGGGGAGGATCACCCAAGCCTTGGGGACGTAGAGGTTACAGGGATCCCTGATGGGTTCCCTGCCCCCCCCCCTGGGTAAAAGCCTGAGACCCTTTCCAAAAAAAAAAAAAAAAAAAAAAGAGAGAGAGAGAGAGAATAGCTTGGACTGTATTTTTTAATGTTAAGAAAGCACATTTTCCTTGTTTTATTGTCTCTGAGGTTTATTATCATTGAAGGGCCTACTGAGACTCTGTTAAATGCATATTTGATTGAGTAGCACTGAATCTAAAATCAGGAAAATCTCCCTTCACTAAGAAATATCTTGTTGTCTGAGCAAACTCAATTATGGTGTATCATTCTAATTTATTTTTTACCAAGTTTATTTTTGTTTCCTTTTGGTGTTAATTATGCTTCTGATCCATCCCTTTTATTTACATTTATATTTAAAATCAATGTTGTATATCATTTTAAATTGCATGTTTTACAACATCTGGTTTAATTATGCTTTCTCTCTTATTACCATCTTTGCTGCAGCTGTTTCTCATTCACTGCTTGCTACCAGAAGTTTATTTTGCCTTATTTCTCAATTTCATCTACATGATGTATGCAAGATTTTTTTTTCACATTAGAGAAACTATTGTTTATTTATTTCATTTTTATAATAACTAATTGTGCCACAAGAAACACAGTGTTGACAAAGATCCACAGGGACAAATCAACAGTGTGTGAACTCCACACAAAGAATAGCTTCGTATGTTCAGTTGCAGAGTCTGAATTTGGCTGAGTTTCCAGCTTGCATGACATCTCCAGAGGCAGGACTCAGGGAATAGAAGGTTTAAAACTGTGGGCACAAGAGATAGTGAAAATCTTCCTCATCTAACACTTCCCAGTATCCCTCAAGGAGACCCATAATAGCATCGAAAAATACTTTGGAAACTGACAGACATAGAGGTTTCCATCTTTAGAGGAATACTTTTTTTATTTTGCTCAGTTGGGAATCTAATGCTTAATAAGAAGCAAAGAAGTCAAAGAGCAGGCTATTATCTCTTCCAGCTCCAATAAGATACAGTGTTTAAATCTTAATACAAAGTTCAGTTTTAAGCCTATGATAACTAATATGATTTTGAGATATACATAGATCACATGATCTACCACTACACTGATAAATCTAAAATTAATTAACTAAGGCACTGAGCAATACTTTCATATTTTAACTGTATATGAGAAACATATACAACAGAAGAATATTCATAAAATTGAAGCAATTGATTCTTAATGGTGTAAGAACAGTTTAAAAGCAGTTTCATATATTTGAAACCACCAGATATCCATGACAACACTAAAGTAATTACTGATATACCCACTAAGTAAATGAGAAAGCTGAAATTCACAAAATATAATAGACTTGCTTCAGTTACAAATATATTAAAGAACAGAAGTGGGACTGGAATTTGAGTCTTTTAACTTCAATTTTAGGTTTCTTTTCTCCTACAAGATATATATAAAAACAAGCAAACAAACAAACAAAAAACAGGTCAGGTGCGATGGCTCACGTCTGTAATCCCAGCACTTTGGGAGGCCAAGGCAGGTAGATCACTTGAGGTCAGGAGTTCAAGACCAGCCTGACCAACAGGGTGAAATCCCGTCTCTACTTAAAAAACAGAAAAATTAGCCACGTGTGGTGGCACATGCCTGTAATCCCAGGTACTGGGGAGGCCAAGGCAGGAGAATTACTTGAACCTGGGAGGCAGAGGCTGCAGTGAGCTGAGATCGCACCATTGCACTCCAGCCTGGGTGAAGAAGCGAGTCATTGTCTCAAAACAAACAGACAAACAACAAATGTGACCAGTCTAAGGTTCAGAAGATTGAGGTTATAACTTCATTCACACTCTGCATTCACATCGTCATTCACAAGATACTTGAACGATGGAATGTTATTTTGCCTCTTTGGAATTTGGATCCAGAGATTTGGATGTAAGTTAAGGAATATAGGGTTGAAAATATCTCAACTTCTCTCTCTCTCTCTCTCTGTGTCTCTCTCTATTACACACACACACACACACACACACACACACACACACAAACTGTATTGAGTTATGCATTAACATAAATAAGCTCCAGTGTTTTCTTTTTTAACAGTAATAGAAAATAATCTAACAATATTAATATGTTGCAAAAAACTCCACAGGGCCATGAGGACCATATACATTTAATATTTGTGGTAAAATAGCAAATATTGTAATTCTGTGATAATCAAAATTCCAAAAATACATTTATTTCACCTTACCTGCCATATAGATGAATAGATTAAACCATTTATTTTATTTCAAAAAATGGTAACATCAAGAAGAGGGAAATATTTAACTAGAGATAATGAAATGTTCAAACTGAATACATTTTAGTCACTTATTTTATACCAAGCCAGTAAGTGTTCAACCTTTAATAATAACTGTTGTAGAAACAGAGTTCTCAAATGCATTTTCAATTGGGATTATTTTGGTTAAAGTAATTGATTTTTTTATATTCAACACTTTTTGTTGTCATGCCTTTGTGCTGCTAGAGTTTTAACATGGATTTCAATATAAGAACAAAGCTTAGAGAAATATGGTTTTAATTGTCAGCTTATCGATGAGAAGGATGTTGAAGAAAAATAAAGCTACTCTCCTACTATATAAATATATATATATATATATGGGTATATATATGTGTGTGTGTGTGTGTGTGTATGTATTTGGATGGTTAGCATATGATACATCCATTTATTAGAAACAATACATCCATTTATTTATCTTCACAAGTATAGAAATCCAGTTAGAATAGCAAATCATTTCACTTTAGACAGTTTGAAATTCATTTTATCATTCATATAGGACATCTTGAGGTTTATGTTTATGAATTCTGAAGATAAATAATTCCTCTTATGAAAGAAAGAAGGGGAGTAAAAGAAATTTATCTCATAACATAATATTAAAATAGAACTAGAAAAATTTTACTTGAATATCTACAGTAATTGTTAGGGTAATTCCTTCCCAAAAGAGCTATTAATCAAATACACAATGACAAAATTGGTATTGCTTTAAAATTCTTTTGAAAATATTAAAATAAATTTTTATATCATAACCAAATGGCAAAATGTAAGAAGAAGTCAGATTTTTTTGAGCCCAATTTCACTGAACTAAATACATATTTCATTTTTATATCAAATACTGGGATGATGAATATTTTAACAATTTTAGGTATGAAAGTACTGAGAAATCTTGGTAATAAATTCCATTAAAAATTTAGGGCAAGTTTAAAGGTACAATTTATAAAAGCATCATATTCGATATTATGATTTTGTGGCTGTAGAGTAGAAATGTGCCAAATGTTTATAAATAAAAATCAGATCATTTTACATTCTTTTAATATTTGACATGGGGTTATTAAAGGTTTCCATTGTTTTTAGTTCCCCTGGTTGCAAGTAGTCAAATGCTCTTGAATTAGAGCAGTTTTCAATAGAAATAAAAATTATCATATTGATGGCCTATTTTCTTTTTTGTTTCATTTTATTTACACTCAACAAAAAATTCCGGGAGGTAGTGAACCGCAGGTCTGTTATATAGTCTCTCAGGACATTAACATTGATTAAGTGATAATATTCATGTTGACGTTTCTGAAATAAAAGCAATATGATGGGGTGAAATTTACTAAACAGAGACAAATGTGTTAAAAGCTGCCACTGTCATAAATATGTTTTAGGGTTTATCATTTGCAATCTTACCTCTTTTTTTTTTTCTTTACAGTTTCTTTGTTATTATTTTTAACTCTTTGCCTTTATGCAAACACATTGTTTACAAATTATGTTCTAAACACAGGAGATAATGAAGTTATTTTGTTTTTGTGTGATTTTTTTGGGTAGTAAATAAAACTAATGCAGGAGAGACTTCAGGTAGGCCTAAAATCTGAACCTGGTAGGAATATACAATATTCAAGAAATTGTCTTTGAGAGACAGACCTTCAGTTTAGCCATTTTAGCACAGAGATAATACCTAAAAGCCAAGCGTTTTCATCCAAGCTGCTATGACGAAATACCTTCTCCTGGGTAGTTTATAAACAGCAGACATCTATTTCTCACCATTCTGGGGACTCAAAAGTCTAAGACTAAGGTGTAGGCACATTTGGTGTCTGGCAAAGACCCCCGTTCTTGTTGCATCTTCACATGGTGGAAGGCGAACAAATTCCGTTGTGTCTCTATTACAAGGGCACTAATCTCACTCGTGAGGACTCTGCCTTCATGACCTAATCAATTTCCAAAGGCCACAGCTCTTAATACCATCACAATGGGGATTAGGTTTCAACATAATAGTTTAAGGGGCATGCAAATATTCAGACCATCGCAAGCAGCATAAATGAATGAGGCAACTGCACTGCTGTTAGATGTAGGTGTTTTGGGCTCTGATCTCTGATTAGAGCCTCCTCAACTACTTTCGTATAATTCCCATTAGAAAATGATCTTGGCCTTCTGGTTGTGATCATAAGCTCAGAAAAGTTCAAGAACATATTATTAGTCATGAATTATTCAACAACCTCAGGAAAGGTCCATTAATGAGTCTGAATTGACTGGGACTAAAATCTTTATTCCCTTTACCTTGAGCTGATTGGAAGAATAAGAAAGTATTTTTAATAAATAATTGCTTTTGAGATATAGGACAGGCTTATTACAATGACACTGATGGTCCCTCATAGGACAGGCTCAGAATTTCATCAGTAAATATACTGTTAAAAACACACATGCTGAATTATTTTTCCAGACCAGTAGTGTGTACATAATAGGCTGTATGGGAAATGGGTCTCCCTAACTAACTGCAGTATCTGGAGCTAAGATTGTGTAGGAGTTGTGGATGGGGTTGGCCCATGATTGAAAAAACTGAGCAAGGGAGTCCCCCAAAGCCTTCACTGTGATGAGGGTCACCTCTTGAAACAGAATAAAATAAGAGTATAGCAATAGATCAAAAACCAGATGATAGGAAATCAAAAGTAGGAGAGTTGTTGAGGATTACAGCATTCAGCTGCTGGGAGTGAGGGAAAAGACAAACTGAACATGTTGCTAAGATTCTAGCTTACTAAACTTAATAAAAGGGAATGTCTTGAACCAAAATTACATGATAAGAAGTGCTCTTTAAGAGACGTTGATGAGGATGAGCTTACTTTCTGAGCATATAAAATAGAACATTTTCCTCTAAATCAGTCAGGATACCACGGTTAAACACATGCTGTATTCACACTGAGAATCTTGCGGAGAATTTAATGTTCAGACTACTTACAATGTGTCGGAATGTTTAGAGAAGCCACAGAGAATAGTGCAGTACTTGGAGGAACGTAGGATGGGTTAGGGCAATATTCAGAAAGCAGAAATAAAGATTGTCTTATTATTATTATTTTTTTTTGTCTGGCCTTGAAGTTAATTGTCAGTACTAAGTACTTGGAGGAAGAAGGCACACAAAGAGATTTAAAAGTGATATGTGCATGCATGTGTGTGTGTATGGGTGCGTATGCGCATGTGTGCATGTGTGTGTGTATGGGTGCGTATGCGCATGTGTGCATGTGTGTGTGTATGGGTGCGTATGCGCATGTGTGCATGTGTGTGTGTATGGGTGCGTATGCGCATGTGTGCATGTGTGTGTGTATGGGTGTGTATGCGCATGTGTGCATGTGTGTGTGTTCCCTATGTCCTGGGGCAGAATTTAAAATATTATGTCTTTGCTATGATTTAAATGTTTTTCACCTCCAAAACTTATGCTGAAATTTAATTGCCGTTGTTACAGCAGTAAGAGGAAGGACCTTGAAGAGGTGATTAGGCCATGCATGCTCCACCCTCATGAATGGGTTAATGCAGTTATCAGGGGACTGGATTCATTATAAAAGCAAAAGCTTGGGCCACCTTTTTTCCTTCCCTCATTCTATCTTGCTCTTCCTCCACATGAAGACACAGCAACAAGGTACCATCTAGGAAGCAGAAAGCATCCCTCACCAGGCACTGAACCTGCTGACACCTTGGTTTTGGACTTCCCACCCTCTAGAACCACGAAAAAGAAATTTGTATTGTTTTTCAATTACCCAGACTCAAGTGTTCTGTTATAGCAGCAAAAATAGACTAAGAAACCCTCTAAAAAAAAAAAAAAAAAAAAAACAACACAAAAAAAATTTTAAAATTAGCTGCTCCAGACCTTTTTTACATATAATTCTTATAGAAACATTTTATATAAATTACAAGTCTTAATATGTTTGCCTAGGTCTGTTCTCAATAGTTGATTTTATTTTATTTTTTGTTCTTATCTCATATGCAAATTCTCACTTCTAAAGGAAGCATACAAAATATACTTGTGTGTGTGTGTCCGTGTGTGAGGCTGTGTATGTGTGTGTGTGTGTGTTTGGGGGAATACAAAGGTTTGAAGTTCTAGATTTTTAACTTACAGTATAAAATGTATGGCTTACTCCTCAGAACATTCTTCTGTATTTTAATTGACTGTTTAACTTGTATATTTCCTCAATATGAACACATTCTTTCCTGTGTGTCTCATAGTTTCCAGAATACATTTGTCTATGTTGAGACAATTAATGAATTAATTAAATAGACGTTTATGAAGAAGATTGACCATGAGGACAAATATGTACATACTATTAAGTAGCATGTGCAAATAAAATGGTGGACTTTTAGATTAATCAACATCATTTATCACTAAATTTACCAACATAGCTAAAGTTTAATTTTACCCAATTTTGTCAAACTCAGTTTATAAACAAGAAATTGGCATGCATTTTGTTGAATTATCTAAAGATTTATCTTTAACTCCTAGGCATCACCCCAGTACCAACAATATGAAATTTGAAGCTTTTGTTTTTTTGAACACTGTGTAATAAAATCTAAATTTCTCCTTTAAAAATTACTGACTTGGTTATATTTCCACCCCAAAGTGCACACTTCCGTTTCAGCCAGTGATTTATCTTTGTCATCTTTTAAAGTAAATATCCTTGCTTTGTGTCCTCTAATGATAACCAAGAAGCAGTAATATGTAAATACCTATAGACATTATCTCAGGTGAAACAAATACGTGAAAGCCGTCATGCATGGACTGAACACAAACGAACCTTATACACCACTCTAGGTAATTTTTCCTGCAGGATTAACAGAGGGACATAATGCAGGAAAATATCAGTAAAGAGGTTCAAGAACACTTTAGGATGACCTCTTATCAACCAGTTCTTTACCATTTTATGAGAACACACTCCACTCTCATCTATAATAGAACAACTATTATGGATTATAATTTGAGTGTTTCTTTTGGAATATAAATGAACTGATTCCTACCCTACTGAAATTGAATGTTGTTTTCCTCTTCTCATAGGGTGAATGTACATACGCAGCAGTTAAACAAGTCTGAAGAAAACATTTCAAGATTTTAGTCCAGGTGACGTTTGTCGATAGCCTGCTAGCCTTTCATCATATGTAGCAGTGGAGCCTCTTCATGATGTGGATCACAAATGAGGAGAACTAAGACAGTGCACTATGTGCAAGAATTCAGACCACAGGAAATCATGCCATCTGGAACGGCTAAATGGCCAGCAGAAACTTCACAGATAAGCAAGGTAATACCTTAAAGAAAAAAGAAACCCACAACCTTAGTAGAATTACACTTTTTAAACACTAAGTATAAGGTGTAGATTATGCCTGTGCTCATTATTATGCAGTAGGTCAAGTTTCTAGAAAATATGTATGAGAAAAAATGTTTGCCTCCAAAACCTTAAGTCTTTAA
>NW_016803880.1:5958253-6013245 GCF_001698545.2 Rhinopithecus bieti | reverse complement strand
TTTTTTTTTCTGAGACGGAGTCTCGCTCTGTCACCCAGGCTGGAGTGCAGTGGCGACATCTCAGCTCACTGCAAGCTCTGCCTCCCAGGTTCACGCCATTCTCCTGCCTCAGCCTCCTGAATAGCTGGGACTACAGGCGCCGCCACCTCGCCCGGCTAATTTTTTTGTATTTTTATTAGAGACGGGGTTTCACCATGTTAGCCAGGATGGTCTCAATCTCCTGACCTCGTGATCTACCCACGTCAGCCTCCCAAAGTGCTGGGATTACAGACGTGAGCCACCGCCCCTGGCCTGTCATTTTAATTATAACAAAATCTTATTCATATATATAGAAAGGTGATTATTGTGATAATTTCATTGTTTTGACTTTAAGGATGTAAGGATAAAAATTTTATGATTTGAATTGATTATGTATAAGTTATGAGCCACATACTCTAGAGATATTTTTCCTAGGTTTTAAAACATCTCTGAAAGGTAGCTTTTATTGTCACTATATTACCAATGAGAATGTAGATCCAACATCTAGATCCAAAAGTTTGCTCAACAACAAATATAAATAACTGACAGAACAATAATTCAAACTTTGAAAAGGAACTTGCTTCCAAAAGTTTAAGTTGTATCACAATACATTATACAATCTTCATTTTTCAATATCAGACATAAATATGTCATGTATATTTTTGTCTAAATTATGTTGTATTATTTGCTTCACAAGTTCTTGTTGCCATCTGGATCATTAACATAACAGAAAACATAAGACATTTGCACAAGCAAATTATAATAGTTTTGAATTGATTTGCAGATTCAGTGATATGCTTTGGATCACCATGTAAAATAAGTCCGATGCCACCAAAAAGCAAGAGAGAAATGGAACACTAAGCTGGAATTTTCACAGGAAATTATAATTAGAATCTTAAAAAACCACTGAGTACTTTTCCTTGTTCTACTGAAGTATATTAAACAAACCAAACTGAATGAGACAAGAGTAAATTCTGTGATACAGATATACTACTTGATTTCCATTTGTTTATTTATTCCTTTATTTATTTTTTATTTTTATAGATGTAAGGGGTACAAGTGCAGTTTTCTTACATGGATATATTGCATACTGGTGAAGTCTGGGCTTTTAGTGTTGATTCCTATTTAAATTAAGTGCATATATTAATGATGGCACCAAAGCTCTAAGACTCAGATGTAATACAACTGGCTTTTATTTATGCCATATCATCACCATCGTTATCATTCATGCAAAGTATTGACATTAAGACAGATTCAGCAACAGCAAGACAAACAACAGAATCATTTTGCCAGTGTCACATATTAATCACATGTAGTGATACTGATCGCATAGTTGATGCTCAATTGGTAAGGCACAGTAAAGCAGCTATTTAGAAGATGGAGTAAAATGGGAAGACTAAAGACAGAGTGGAGGGATTGGTGGAAATATGCCCTGAAATAAATTATTCCCAGAAACCCTGAAATACAACTTAAAGTAATGCCACACATCCCCAGCCTGCCAGAAAACTGCAGGTAGAAAGGACCTGGGTTATTATCAGATTAAGGTGACATCAACAAAAGCTCTCAAGGCAATTTTGTGTTTTGCAGTCTTTAGCTGTGGAAGAAAGAGTGCTGAGAACACATTCCTTCTGGGTCTAACTGCACAGATAGGTGGGACTCATTGTCAAAGGGAAGTGGCTATTTTATTCTCACCACAGCCAATGGAGAAAAGAATGAGACTGTGCATGGGACAAAGCCTCATGATGGAAGTTGTTCCCACCCTGATCGATCACTGTAATAAACTGTAGCGCTGGTTAACCATATCGATTTATGCCACCCACCTCCCTTACTCTAAGATGGGAGATGGTAGCGAGGGTAGTGGGTCCCAGTTCTGATAATGTGTCTACTTGATCTATATTTTTTAAGTCCTCAAAAATGATTTTAATAAAGATCTAGGTTTCAAGAACACTAATTTATTCGACTTCTACTTTCCCCTAACGCCCATCACTTTACACACCTGATATATTGATATTTCAGATCAATGGAGGCCAATTTTGCCCAGAGAAGACTCTAATAAAGAAAAAATGGAGGGAAATAGAAAAATTGCATTATATACCCAGCAACAATGACAGTAGTGAAGCTGTGTTTCTTTGGCATCATAGACAATTTTTTTTTTTTTAATTCTCTATCACCCCATATAAACTGTCCATCTTCAATGCCTTGTTTTCCCATTTAAAAAATCTCTTTTATTTCTAGTATCCTTATATCAAGCAATTTGATATAAGTTTCCAGGAAACCACGTGCACACATGGTTTCCTGGAACACACACAAAAGCATACACACATTATGGAACATTCAGATAATCTACAATCAATCCTACTAATCAAAACTCAATCTTATGGATTTTTGGAAATCCATGAGAGAATGTACGTGAGAAAACGTCTAAGCTACTTATTAAGTTCACATAAACAAAGGGAACAGAAACTAATGTGACAGATCAGATATTGGTTTGGGATGAGGTAAACCGGATAATATATACTTGACCTGGATTATTCTTGAGTCACTATCATACTTCGTGAAACAAAACTTGGCCTATGGTTCTACCTAAGGCAGGAGATAGTCTGGGCATAAAGAAAACATGCTACCAAACAGAATTGCTGGAGGAGATGCTCAACATCACAAGGACTTGAGGATGATGAGACATTATCCTCCCTGATGGTAAGCCTAAATCAATGTTTTACATACCCCTTCATAACAATACATTGCCTCAGCATTTTTCTTATTTCTGGTTGTCCCATGTTTTCCTAAGATCCTAAGTACCACACAATGCATATTGTTTGCTACCTCCAATTACTATAATATGTTAATTTTACTTCTAAAAAGTTTGAAACCAATAATCCCACCACCGTCACTAAGAAGCTCCACAAAACAAAACAAAAAATAAAAACCCTGAACCAATTTCTGGATATTGTGTAATCTCTATTCTGTATCAAAAAATATATCAGCTAGTTGACCAACTGTTTTGCCAAATTTGTACACAAAAATGTTGGATAAAACAGTGAACCTATCTATCTGTATAAACTGAATCTGGAACGTAGCTACTATCTATTGTCCCTCTACAATGCAGGAGTAATAATAAAACCCAACTCCTTGGGCTTCTGAAAGGAACAAATCAATCAGTTCAAACATGGCCTACAAAAATCATAGCCATCATACATAATATTATAGTTCACATGATTTGTGTTGAAGGTAATTATTTCATGTTATAATTACTTTAGGTCTTACACTTTATTAAGACTAATTAAACTATTTCTTCCATTTATCTATTACTTACACAAATATCAGTTGAATATGCCCTGTATTTCAATGTTCTAAACACTGGAAATTTTACAGTGACTAAGGTAAAGACCCCACCCTCATGAAGATTACTCTCTAATTAGGGATAAGAGATACACATTCCCAAGAAACTAAATATGTGTATTTTCTCAAGAATGATGCACATTTTTAAGAAAATAAGACAGGACAAAGGCAGAGTAAATCAGGGTTTCTTGCTAGGTAGGGTGATCTGGAAAGGGATGTTTGATGATTTGACATTTTAGAAGAATCCCGAATATATTGAGGGAACATTGCACATGTCTGATAGAGATGGTTTCAGTGAAATCAGCAAATGCAAAGGCTGAGTCTTTTACATTCTTGACATGTCTGAGAAGAAAATGAGCCAGTAAGGAGGAGTAAGCAGAGGTCAAGAGGCAAGACATGATACTGCAGTTATGCTACAGCCAAATCACGTAGAACTTTGAAGAAAGTTGTAAACAGTCTGGAGATGCATATAGTAATTTCTTTAAATGTTTCTCTTTCTTCTAAAGACATAAATTGGAGTCTATATCTGTTTTCAAATTAGTATATGCAGAATGTTAACTAATTAGAGTTAAAAGCATTTCAAATAATAGAAAAGTGATAAAACACATTTGATAATGTACTATATATTTAGAACAGATGAAATGAAGCTAATTTAAAAATATAATATGCACGGTAAGTTATAATTTTATAATTTTAAAGAGAGACTAAGTATATAAATGATTAATGTTTTTATTAAAATGACATAGAACATTTAATTTTCCTTTTAATTCAATTTCATGTAATTCACATTTACTAGTGCATTCTTTGTACTCGTCACTGAGTAAGGCAAAATAATAACACTTATGTCAGTTTGTTTGAAAGTAAAACAGAGGTGCAGGCAATGACACAACTATATACCCCATTCAGAGACAGCACAGCTCATACAACTCATGTCTTCCAAGATGTTCTTTCTCACCTACAAAAGTTGATCCTCAAATGTTCAGCTTAAAGTTCTGTAGCAGTACACATGATGTGAGAATTAGAGGGTGTGCAACGCAGATTATGCTATTTCCTGAACTTCCTGAAGTTCATGCAATGAGTATAGTGATGCTTTCAACTGGGGCTTTGAGACTGAATTTATCTTGCCTGCAGATGATTTTTGATCTGAAAGGAAATGTAATGATTCATATAATCATGAATTCTTTATATTTTTGTTGTATAGATATATATTCATTGACATACATTTTATGTATGCATGTATACATATATATGCATATGTGTGTGTGTATAATTAAGGGCATTTTATTGTATATGTATATTTATTCATGGTAGATTCTCTGCCCATATTTTCATTTTCCAGAATTTCCAAAAGCAGTGTCTCTTTCACTCTGTCAAGGAGATTCTTCTTACTAATGGAACCCTCAATCTTGTACGTGGGGCAGGCTAGAAGTACCAGGGAACTAATGTCCTCAGCCAGTGTTGGACAGAAGCACTGAAGTGGTTCATTTCCTTGAGCTTTCTGTTCCTGATTTTGAGACCTGTGTTTTATGCTGATTCCCAGAGTTCCTAGGTGGAAGTAAGCTATAGAATTCCACAACTGCGACTTGCTTTATAGTTGAAGCTGTGTTTTCCTTTCATCCCTTACCTGTTTAAACTCCCAATTCCCCTAGCAGTGATTCCTGTGTTCATTGCCTGAATAAACTACTCACACTTAATTCCTTGTCTTAGTATCTGCTTTAGGGTGAACCCAATCTAAGACAAATGACATATAATATAAAATGCCTGTAAGATTTAAAAATCTGTGTCAACACTGTGTGACAGAAATCACACTCACCAGCTATGCACATGTTGCCTGGTATTTTCCATTCTCCCTTGCTGTTGGATTAAAACTGTAAACATTCTTCAGGCCAAAGGAGTATGAGTGGTAGTAATTGGTGTTTCTGTTCCAGGCCAACGCAGTTCAGAGCCAGTCAACTCTTTTCACTTTTCTCTTTTACTGTCACATCAACTTTGGAAAACAAATGTTCCACATGGCATAAAGGGGAGCCACTTGCCTATCTGAATATTTTATTATTGAGAGATACATGATTTTTCAGTGTTGGACTACCGAGGTTTTAAAATTCATTTTACACTAACACAGCCTAACATCATTATGACCATCCCAAAACTGGGTAGCAAAATGTTGCTGTCTGATGAAAAAAATTCCCCATACCTGGGATTATCTTTGTTGTTCAGGGATGAGAAATAAGAAAAATTAAAATCCTTTCCAATCCCATCTCCACTCCAGCTTTTAGTAGGTGTGTTGTGGTATGCAGGTGAGTCTACTGCCTTAATTTATAAAACATGACTACCTACATTTACAAAACATGTATACATAGTACTGTACTGATTTCAACAGCCATTTGAAAATTCAATGAGACAATTCATGTAGCGTTCTTGGTATAGTTTTGGATATACATAGTATTTTCTATAGATATTAGTTATTAGGATAACTTTTTGTCTATACGTGTACATGTAATAGATACACATACCTAATGTGTTTATGTACTTATTCTGTGAGTTGTTCGTATCCCATCATTTTATATTTCTCTCAACATATTCAAATTATAGATATTCTACCAACATAAAATCTCGACCCCACCCAATTTGATTTCCCCAAATGCCAAAGGAATCTTCCTTTTGCTAATCATTACTGTTTGACCTGCTTCAGAAATGTATATATCATAGTACGCTACAAATTCAGTCTTTATCTTCCATTCAGATCTCCTGCTAATAGCATAAGCTAATTAAGGTAAAAATAACAAACTTTTTTTTTAACGCAGAGCTGCTAACAGAAATTTGAGATCTAGGAAAAAATAGTTTTAGGTTACTAAATGTAAACTTGTTACTTCAAATTTGTAATACAGTATATGGCTATTGTTATTTAATTTTAAAACATTAAGTAACATCTTAGTGTGAAATTTGGATTTTATGATGTCATGGCTTTATGTCACTTCAAACTGATTTCAATAATGGAAAATATTTCTTTTATTAAAATTATATTTGTAAGAATTCCAATTAGTTGATTAAATAAAAAAATTTAAGGCTATTTAATGATGTTAAGCATCTATGGACTAAATGTTGCTTTGTATATAATGTATAATATACATAAGGCAATGCAGCAGGGATACACACACACACACACACACACACACACTTCAAGTATATACAGCTAGACCACCACTGACCTGACTTGAGAACATTGTTAAAAATGCACAATTTTATTTCCCATCCAGGCCAGGGCTGTTGAATCAGAATCTACTCTTTAAACAAGATCTTCAGGTGACCCATATATGCACATTATGGGTTGAGAAGCATTGGTTCATCTTACATAGCATGATGCATATTTATCCTTTGATAAACTGATCATGACAAATTCATATTTTTATAATGAAGTCATATTTCCCAGGTGAAATTGTGAGAGGAAAAATGTGCGTGGAATTTTTTAAACTAAGTGTGTGGGGGAAAGCCTCTGAACATTCTCATCTCCAAATCTCATAAAGAATTATGGGCATTTAATTATGTTCCAAGGATATTTCTTATGGCAATAAAATATTAATTAAATTGTAAAGATTAATTATCACATTTCTAAATACCGGTTTTAATTAGCAGTATAACCCTGAAAAAGCATATGTTATTTTAGATTATGCATGAGAATAAAATCGATATAGAAGAGAAGACAAGAAAGACTTTCTCATTTATAAGCAGGATACCTGTTTACTAGTGCACTGGGGAAAAACTAGGCTAATATGTTTGTGATATTATGCTAACATATTGTGCACAATATGCTGTTTACTTGAGTATGCTTTCTCTATCAATTGGATAAATCAGAGTTTTGTTTTCGTTGCATAGGGAATGATTCCCATAAAAACATTTTCTGTAAGAAAGTTGAAATAGCTGATTATGCAAGACAAGTAGGATTTTGCCTGAATATAATTGCATTGGACTAAATAATATGTTCCATTTGCCATTCAAGCTTTAAAAATACAAAATATTGGTTTGCAGAAGTGGAGAAGTGCCTTAGAGAGCAATAGGAGATGATGAAAATCATTTTGTGTGCACTAAGGAAATTTGCTCCGATATGGACTATCCCTTCTGACACTCATTTGTATCCTAAAGGTAGTCTTAAAATTGGTTTGTAGATGAACACAAACATTTTTGGAAAAAACTTATGAAATTGGAAAATGTTCTTTTAATATTACAAATCAGCATGCAAATTTAACTGTATTATTAGAGATACACTTCCATTAGAATTACTTAGTTTAAAACAACCACAAATATAATTGCAACCATTGTGCTGTATCCAATGATGTAGTGTGTGACATACTTAACTATATTTTCCCACCGTGTAAACTACACCAGGGAGACTAAGAAACACTTCTGGAAGTTGTGTTCTATTAGGCCAGTTGGATATTATTTAGGAAATTAGCACTCATTGTATAAAAATGATGCACTTGGGGCTTGGAAGGTCAACATAATTTTCAAACATTAGAACTTGTCGACATCATGGCTCCAAAGTGGTCATATTACTTCAACTACACATTATTAAGCATTTGAAAATAAGAATCTTATTTAGTGATCAGAAAAGTAAATATGTTTGGATTCAATGACCTCAATTGCGGTAAAGAAGATGGAACATATCTAATTATGTGAAGAAAATAAAATAAATGAAATACAACACTAATCTTTGCACAGAAATATATTCCTATACACACTACAAGAAAACTCATTAACTCATTACTCTTTGGCCGTATATGTTTAATGGAGAAGTATAATCATTTATTATTTCATCAGCATTATCATGAGTCTTATTATAGCCCAATTCTATGCTTATTTTGTAGAGTCAGAAAATTTTTGAATATTCAAACTCTTAGAAAATTATGTATTATTGCAACTGCCCTATACAGACATGTAATACATGTCCAGTTTATGAATATTTTAAACATATAAAAGCTTTAATGCAGATTTTATTATCTATATTTGATAACGCAAGATAATCTGCTTAGAATGTTTAATGGAGCAGACTGCTTAAGAGTCAGAAGTTATTTCTTTATAGCTATGGATGCCCCCTTTTAATGTGACTTTATGATTTCACCCATAGTGATAACGAGTTTTATGTGTTAACTTGACTGGGTCACAGGCTGCCCAGACATTTATTCAAACATTATGCTGGTTGTGTCTGTGAAGGTGTTTCTGGATGAAATTAACATTTGAAACAGGTGACTGAGTAGAGCAGATGGTTTTTCTAAATGTGAGTAGGCCTTATCCAATCAGTTGATATGAATACAACAAAAAAGGCTGGACAAGAGAGAACTCCTTCTGCCTGATTGCCTTGAGCTGGGACATTGAACTCTTTCTTCCTTCATACTCGAACTGAAACATTAACTCTTCTTGGTTGTCAAGCCTGCAGACTTTTGGGCTGGAACTTCCACCATCAGCTCTCCTGGTTTTCAGACCTTTAAACTCAAACTGGAACTGCCCCATCATTTCTCCTGGGTGTCCAACTTAATGACATTAGATCCTGGAACTTCTCAGCCTCCATAATTGCATAAAACAAATTCTTATAATGAATCTCAATCTTTCTCTCTCCACGTGTGTGTGTGTGTGTATATATATCTTTATGTATAATATATATAATATATATATCAGCACTCATGATAGTGCTGATTATATATCTTTATGTATATATACACACATGTGTGTTTAAATATTCATATCTATATACACATATATATACCTTCATATATATGTGTGGGTGTATATGTATATAAAATCTTATTGGTGTTTCTTTTTCTCTGAAGAATTCTGTCTAATACGCCCCTCTAGAAGTGAACTTTATTGACACCTTGAATCTGCATTTGGTCATGGACTTACTTTGGACAATGGTACAACAGTAAATATAACATAATAAATATTTGAAAAGACTTGCATATCCGTGCTGACTCATTACCACTGGAAGCCCTCAATTATTATGTGAAGATGCCCAGGTTAGTTTGTTGGAAGATGAGACAATGTGGAAAAAAGAAGAGCCATTGATGAAGGCTTGGATAACCTGTTGGAATGTTAGGCAATATAGATCAGAAAACATTCATCCTGAGTAAGTTCCCCTAAACTAACCAGCCTGCCACCTGCCAGAAATAATTGAGGCCAACATTGTTCATCCAGTCATTGATCAACCAGATGCAGCCATCCTGCCAGGTAATATAATTCTAATCATTATTGGTTAAGTTGAAATGATTGATTTTTTTACATAATAGAACATTGTTTATATAAACCAATATATATAACTGTATATACTATATATATAGTATAGCAGACAACATGGGCTCCATGTTCACATTGGTTTCTGACTATATGGTCATATAAAAGTTGCATACAAGTCTTATCTTGAAAATTTTGATATGCCTTATAATTTTTTAATATCCATATATAGCAAATATAACATTTACTTGATTAAAGCAATGAAACAACACTTTTCTGCAACTCTATTTGTTATTTACCTACAAGTAAGCCTACAAAATTTTAAAATTCCACTTAAATGCACAATATACAAATTCATTAACACTGTCAAAAAAGATCAATATTCTTTCTGGACTATAAGGCCATACCAATAAAATTACTAACAAAGTCTTTAGTATTTGGAATATTTTGGCCATACTGTATAATTTTTTAGTATCCATAAGAAAATATACTGATAGAAATAACAATAGAGTTTTATTTTACTAATATTCAAAAAAATAAATTGCAATTTGATAGTTACTAGATATACTGGCTTTTAACAACTAAATATCTTAATTTATAAGTTGACGTTGCCTAATATTTTAAGATTATAATTTAATAATATAATTTACAATAAGTATACATTTTGTATGTTGCTATCTGAGTAAATGTGTTGTTGTGATGTTGTTGGCAAGACTGTAAACAAATTAATACTTTAACTTAAATCTCAGTTACTCTCTTTTTGTAATCGCCTTTGAGGGAATATATTCAGTACATGAACTCATTCTCCTTCCTCACATGCTTCTAGCAGGAATCACATTTTTTTCCATGCAGTTTTTCTACACAGATCCATCAATGCTGGAAGAGCACATGAAACACCGGGGTCAGAGACAAATGGGTTTGTTCCTCAAAGTAGAGCAGACAACACGAGCTCCATGTTCACAGTGGTTTCCGACTATACGGCCAAATAAAAGTTGCATACAAGTCTTACCTTTAATATTTTGATATACCTTATAATTTTTTAGTATCCATAATAAAAATGTATTGGGAGAAATAACAATAGACTTTTATTTTACTAATTTTTTTCTGGTCCCTCCAAGACTCAGGGGGCAGTGAGAATGTCCCAGTGAATGCCATACACAGTGGGTTTGGTCACACCTGAGGGACCCATAGCTAAGAAAACCACCCAAATTTTAAAGGGGCTACTAGAAGGTCTGTTCAACCTTTGTTCCACATAGAGACAATATTTTCACTTTCCTGATCAGGAAACAAATCTTCCCTCTCCAGCAGGAGGGTGCTGCCTCTGTTCAAAGATTGCTAATCAGAGATTCAGGATAGTTCTCTGGACGACTTTGGACAACTCAGTTCCCCTTCCTTTTTCATTTGTAATTCTCAAGAATAACTGAGATGTGCTGGGAATGCAACATCTTGAGATAGGGGAAGACTGGCTAGAATAGATCAGGCTCCGTTCCAGTCCCCACTAGAACAAGAGATCCTTCAGTGTTTCACACAGCACTTCCAGGGTCCCTCAGCTGCAGTGCAAGTGAGGCACACACAGACAAGCACAGACTAGACTTCATTTGTTCCAGACAGCTTTCCTGAGCTTTTTGGGATGGATCAGAGTGAATCCCAGGCTCTTGTTGTTCCTACGAGTGATAAACCTGCCACATGTAGCTTGTTACCTGTATGCATGTTCTGTCTCATCAAATTCAAACAAGCTGGTAATCAGTGCATGGTGAACCTTCTTCAAAAAGATCCTCGGATATAGAATTAAGAAGAAAATTTGCTAATGTATTTTCATAAGACACGCAGAAATGCAAGTGATCCACGGAGAACCGTCTTCCAATGTAAAATGTCTCCCACATCCTGGGTCCCAGAATGACTGACTACATAGAACAGAATAGTCATTAAGTCATAACTACTACCAGATGTAAAACCCGACGAAGAAACAAAACTTTTTGGCAATATTGTCTAGTCTAAGTTAACTAATATTTACTCTGAGGTGGGAATTATTCATAACAATGTGGGATAATATTTATATTGGTGATGATTTTCTTTTACACATTGGATTTGCCACAGAAGTAAGAGGGACGCTGATGGATGCGAGAAATGAATCCAACATCCTGCAAGAAATCCACATGGAGAAAGAGATGGTTTGGTCTTACTATGTGCTGATGCCAGCAACCTAGTATAGAAGAGGTACTATGTCAAGATTTAGGCTAAGGTAATATTTTTGGTTGTATTTTCTCTCTTCTCCCATTTTTTGCAGGTTA
This sequence comes from Rhinopithecus bieti, assembly GCF_001698545.2. Classification (NCBI taxonomy): domain Eukaryota; kingdom Metazoa; phylum Chordata; class Mammalia; order Primates; family Cercopithecidae; genus Rhinopithecus; species Rhinopithecus bieti. The sequence goes on along the minus strand of NW_016803880.1, from coordinate 6,001,378 downwards.
ATCACAGGCTTCAATGTTAAATAAGCAAGCTCAGAGTAAAGAACAAATAAAATCTTGCTTCTGCTCACAATCTAATTGTATATACTAAGTATGAAACAATACAATCCTAAAATTATTTATCTAGCGTTATTTATTTTGAATATGGTTGGATATGCAAATTTAGAGTCATTCCATTTCTATTATTGCAAAATTCTATATTGGAATGTAAGTAGAAATCAATGAAAACATGGATCTATCAGTCTAATATATGGATTCCTCTTTCAGATCAATCTAAGATCAAGACTGACAGGCTAAGGCCCACCTTGAAGATATTTAACAAAGTATGTACACACCACAAGTGACATGATGTAGAGAGAAGTTCATGAGCAGTTTCCTATTAAGAAGTTTCAAAGAGTTTCATCCAACTAGTAACCTCTATGTGACCTGGTGAAACTACTTACTGCTTTCTGCTGAATTCAACGAAATCTCCATAATCAGTGTCTTGAAATCGGAATGAAGGCTACTGTGAGAAAACTGGTAAATATTTATCTACTGGTAGAAAATCAAAAACAAAATAATGCTCAGCTCATATTTATTTTGATTTTGTATTATGCATCAGATTTACACAGCAACTAGAAACTGGGTACATGGCAAGAAATTAAGAAACTGCCACACACACACTCAGGAGAATTTTGTTTTTAGCACATAGAAATAAAATTAGAAAACATCTCTTTTAATTGGAAAGCTTGGTGGCTCTAGAATATTTATATACTCTGCAGCTGCAATATGGCTCATAAATCAAATTCTGTATAAAATTCCCAGGTCTCCATGAGGATTCTAGAAATTCATATAAGAAAGAGAAATGTGTTCCAGGGCAACAGGATTTTTTTCATTTTTTTACTTAGTTCTGAAGTTATATCTAAAATACACACACACAAAGTGTGTAGCTAAACATAACTAGAAAGACTTGATATGAAGAGGCGAGCCCTGCCTTCTCCAGACAGGTTTCTCAGGAAGCTCCATATTTAACTTGCCTTCTGGCATAAGCAAATAAATCGTTAGACATGAAAATCTTGAACTATTTAATTCAAGTGTATTTTTACATTAAAAAAACAAGAAGGAAAATCTCTTTAAGTAGATAGTGAAAATTTATCTGGAAAATTACATTTTCATATGGAAGGAGAAACAAATGAGTATGTGAAAATGTAATTCACAGCTTGAAGATCAAGAAGAGTTAAACATTCTTTCTTTTTTAAAGACATGGATCTTGTTTTGCTGCTCAAAGCTGGAATGCAGTGGCATGATCACAGCTCAGCCACTGCAGCCTTGAACTCCTGGGCTCAAGGGATACTCCCACCTTAGCCTCCAGAGTGGCTGGGATTACAGGCATGAACCATCATGCCCAGCTAATTTTTACTTTTTGTAGAATTAGGGTCTTGCTCTGTTACCCAGGCTGGTCTCAAACTCCTGGGCTCATGCAATCCTCCCACCTCGACCTCCTAAAACACTAGAAGAAGAGTTACTCATTCTAAAATTCTATGGAAGGATTCTCTATTAGAAACAGAAGTGGTTTTAAGGCCTGACGAGTAAATACAAAGACAGTGTAAGAAAGAAGCTGAAGTTTCCCAGGGCTTAAGGGAATTAAATGCATTGTGTTAGGGAGCTACACGTTTATGCTTCCCCACCTCAAATTCATTTATTTAAATCTTAACTCCCTCTGTGATGGTCGGAGGGGTGATTTCAGAGGTGATTGGGTCTTGAGGGCGGAGCATGCATAATGGGATTAGTATTCTTACATTAGTACTGTTAGAAGACAGATAAGAGCTTGCTTCCACTCTCTGCTCTCTGCTTTGTGAAAATACAGCAAGAAGATGGTCATCTGTAAACCAGGAAGCAAACTCACCAGACACTGCATCTGCCAGCACTTTAATCTTGGACTTCTAGGCCTCTAGAACTGTAAGAAATAAATATTTGTTGTTTAAGCCATCCAGCCAATAATAATTTATTACAGTAGCCTGAACCGGCTAGGATACATTGTAATAGAATGGAATGAAAAAGATAAAAGGAGAGTTATATGTTTTCCTAGCTAGATTAAAGAATAGTGTCCATGAACCAGTACGATATAAAGAATTGATACCAGGATGTGAGCTCTGGGAGGACAGGGGGGTTTGTTAAGTTTTGTTTGCTGCTGTAAACAGGCATTTATAGTGGCATCTGGCCAATAATGCCTATTGATGAATATCTGCTAGAGATTTGAATGCACAAATTAAATTGAAACAGAAAAAAAAGAATAACCACAAAAGATAAAAATACAAGTTTCAGTTGTAGCAGGAATTAATGTGAAGGCCTTGTATATTTGAAAGAAGCCTTTCAAAAGTGTACAATGAGTCTGAGCAGACCTTAGAGGTGGTAGTCATTGAGAGATATTATTCGCAACAGAATAGGATGAGCCAAATAACATACTATTATATTCTCATTGTCCAACAGAGTCCCTTGCATATGTTGCCTTGCAGAGTGCCTTGTATATGAGCCCTCATTTAGCATTTTCTTAAAAGACAAAATAACTTTTTAAAGGATCATGTCTAAGATACTGTTTTTACTACCTGTTGCTACAAGATATAGCAGATACTCGTCACTGTTTCACAAGAACCAGGTGGCACATGCACAAAGCATAATTCCAGAAAGTTTCGTTTACATGCTATTCACAAACATTTTGGCAGGGTATAGGAAAACCACAAGGAATCAATCCAGAGTTAGAAGGATCCAAGTGTCGTCTCTCATATGTCCTAAATAGAAGGAGGGGAGTGAGCATCACCTAGACCCAGAGGAAAGTCGTGGAAATGTGCCACCTAAAGGGAAGCACTAATCTTAGTTGAAAGATACCATGGGCCCCAGATGAAAAAACAAGGGAAATATTTATTTCAGCCTCCTTCTCTCTTCCGACCACTGGGCAAACACAGCTGGAATCAGAGGGCAATACAGCAATCTAATCTTGCCTGAGAAGAATTTCCCCTCACATTTGGAAGAATTCTTCTCACATTTAATATTTAGCCTCACGCTGGTAAAGGTGAAACAGCTTTAGGAGCCAATGGATGGTAAGGAAGCCTATAGCCCCACACTCCTCACAGTGAAGGATTGGTAATTATATGCACCATGTTTGTTTTTTTCTAAAGTGTTTGATTACATTACCTTAATAGATTGCTTATTGGCATTCTGTAGAAGAGACTCATTAGTGTTCTGATTGTTTTTAAAATGTTTTGCTTTTCCATAAATCTGAATCTACTCAGTTTAGATCTCTTTAGCATAGGCTAGTGATTGAGTCAGACTATTCATAATGAACAGAACATTACATCACATACTTTGAAAATTAAAAAATTCAACTGACACACAAGAAAATTCAAAACCTACTTCACTTTGCCCTGAGAACTTCCCTTTTGTTCTTTTCTACCTCTACACAAAGAATCTAGGAAAAAAGAACACTAGGTGCTTAAAATGTACTGCCAAGCCTTATATCTTAAAAAGAGACATTTCTTTTCCTGTAATAGGCCATTATAAATTCATATTTATGAAGTAGTTAGAATATAATTCAATTAATATGTATTATAGCCATTGGCCATTCATCTGTTCCATTCTAGTCATTCATATTTATGATCACAGAAAGTCATAGGGGTTCTATATGCAATTTGAAATTGCTCTAAAATGTAAAGGATAAAGATTGCTTGTTATTTTAAAGTGTCTGAATGATGATTGAGAGATACATTTCCTCTGGGAACCTTATCATGTCAGATTTCAGAAATTCATTAATTGTAAACTCTTAAGAATTTCCACTTCTGTAAGTAATTAAATGTAGATCAAACACTGTAAAAATTTCAACTAGGACAGAATTTAAAAGTCGTCTACTTCCTATCATCATTGCTTTATCTGAGAATGATTAAGCTGAGAGCCACAGAGACCAACATCATGCAGTCAGCTATGTAGAAGCTATATCAGGAGATAATGCTGGTCTTCTAAATTCGGACCTGGGCCTTATTCACTATCCTAGTGGTTTTCAAAATGACTACATAATTTCTTGGGACTTTGGGAACTCCTAGTAGGGAATTTATTAAAAAAGAGACAAAAAGCATAGAGATGGCCAGGCATGGTGGCTCAGGCCTGTAATGCCAGCACTTTGGGAGGCTGAGGCAGGCAGATCACCTGAGGTTAAGAGTTTGAGGCCAGCCTGACTAACATGGAGAAACCCTGTCTCTACTAAAAATACAACATAAGCTGGGTGTGGTGGTACATGCCTGTAATCCCAGCTACCCAGGAGGCTGAGTCAGGATAATCACTTGAACTTGAACACAGGAGGTAGAGGTTGCGGTGAGCCGAGATTGCACCATTGCACTCCTACCCTGCCTGGACAACAAGAGCAAAACTCCATCTCAAAAAAAAAAAAAAAAAAAAAAGAAAGAAAAGAAAGAAGAAAAGAAAAGAAAAGAGAAGAAAAGGAAAAAAAGCATAGAGACTCTGGGTTCTCCTGTCTTAATTCAACCAGAGTTTCTCAATATTATTCTACTTTAGAAGTAAAGTTTATGATTTTATCCATTCTTTGTATTGGTATGGTTTACTATAATTTTGAGTAGATAACATTTTTATCTAACTAGGCAACAGAAATTTATTGTCTCACAGGTCTGGAGGCTAGACATCCAACATCAAGGTGTAGGCAGGGGTGGTTGCTTCTTAGGACTATGAAATTGAATATACTCCACACCTTTTTCTGATCTTTTAATAGCAGTAGCTTCAAACATTTTTTTTTTTTCTAATTTCAAATTTATTTTAGATTCGGGGAGTATGTGTGTAGGTCTGTTACATGGATATATTGTGTGACACTGACATTTGGGGTACAAATGATCCCATCATCCAGGTAATGAGTATAGTACCCAACAAGCAGTTTTTCAGTCCTTCCCTCTTCCCTCTCCCCTCTACTGCCCCCTCTAGTAGTTTCTAATGTCTATTGTTTCCATATTTATGTCTATGTGTATCCAATGTTTATCTCCCTATTATAAATAAGAACATACGGTATTTGATTTTCTATTCCTGCTTTAATTTGCTTAGGATGACAGCATTCAACTGCATCTATTTTGCTGCAAAGGACGTAATTTTGTTCTTTGTAATGGCCACCTAAGTTTATTCCGTGTCTTTGCCATTGTGAATAGTACTGTGATAAACATACAAGTATGTGTCTTTTTGGTAGAATGGTTTATTTTCCTTTGGGTATATACCCAGTAATGGGATTGCTGGATCAAATGGTAATTTTAAGATCTTTGAGAATCTCGAAACTGCTTTCCATGGTAGCTGGAAATTTACATTCCCACCAGAAATGTATAAGCATTTTCTTTTCTCTGCAGCCTCACAGGTATCTGGTTTTGTTTTTTTTTTTTTTTTTTTAACTTTTTATTCCTAGTCATTCTGACTCATGTAAGGTGCAATTTTGTGGTCTTAATTAGCAATGTTGAGCATTTTTTATATGTTTGCTGGCTGCTTGTCAATTTTCTCCTAATATATGATTGCTTATGTTTTTTGCCCATTGCATTTTTTTTTTCTTTTTTTTCTTCTGCTGCTCAGGCTGGAGTACATGGAGAGCGGTGGTGCGCTCTCGGCTCACTGCAACCTCCAGCTCCCAGGTTCAAGCGATTCTTGTACCTTAGCCTCCCTAGTAGCTGGGATTACAGGCGTGCGTCACTGTGCTTGGCCAATTTTTGTAGTTTTAACAGAGACAGGGTTTCACCATGTTGACCAGGCTGGTCTCCCACTTCTGGCCTCAAGTGATCTGCCTACCTTGGTCTCCCAAAGTGCTGGGATTACAGGTGTGAGCCACCTCGCCTGGCCTTGCCAACTTTTCAATGAGGTTGTTTGTTTTTTGCTTGAGTTGTTTAAGCTCCTTGAAGATTCTGGTTATTAGACCTTTGTCAAATGCATAGTTTGCAAATATTTTCTGCCATCCTGTAGGTTGTCTGCTTTCTGTGTTGATAGTTTCTTTTGCTGTGCAGAAGCTGTTTAGTTTAATTAGCTTCCGACTGTCAATTTTCTTAATTGTTGCAATTGCTTTTGGGGACTTAGGTAAATATTTGCTAAGGCTGATATCCAGAAGAGTATTTACTAGGTTTTCTTCTAGGATTGATATAGTTTGAGTTCTAACATTTAAGTGCTTAACCCATCTCAAGTTAATTGTTGTATGTGGTGATAGGTAATTGTCCAGTTTTATTCTCCCACATATGCATAGCCAGTTGTCCCAGCACCATTTATTGAATTGGGAATCCTTTTATTATTGCTTATTTTTGTCCACTTTATCAGAGAGAAGATTTTGGTAAGTGTGTAGCTTTATGTCTGGGTTCTCTATTCCGTTCCACTGGTCTATGTGTCTCTTTTTCTACTGGTACCATGCTGTTTTGGTTACTGTAGCCTTTATAGTCTGAAGTAAGGTAATGTGATGCCTCCAGCTTTGTTCTTTTTTGCTTAGCGCATGAAATCTAAGCTGTGCCAGGCGATGACTCTCCCAGGTAAGTACGCCCTGTGGCACTGCAGCTGAATCAGATGATGCAGCCAACTGTGCCAAAATATTATATAGAGATGGTGCTGGAGTCACTGCCTGGGCCAATCAAAACTACATGTAAGGAAACATTTTGAGAAAATAGTGATTCCACAAGTAACCAAAGGCAGTGATTCTGCAGAGAGAAGCATGAGAATAGAGCAAATGCACAGAGAATAGCATGAGAGAGATGGATGTCCCCATCAGAAAGACTGATTTCTGCTTCTGCATTCAGCTGTATTTTCTGCCATTGCATACCCATGAGATTACTGGTTTATCTGATACACGAATACCAGCTTTCTTAAGCCAAAATCTATGCAAATCTATTATGGAAAACAATAATCCTTAATTAAGGCAAGATAATTGTCTCAAGAATTAAGTATATAAATAATTTTTTAGAGGACCTTTAAATAAAGAAGGACAAATACGTGAATACTTGGAATAAGTAATTTCCAAGACTTAAGATGTATCTTTAGAAAAAGTTCAGGTTGAGAAGTAAGTAAAGCTGATTTTTTTTTAATTTAAAGAATATTGAACAAATGAGCTTCAGAGCAGTGAAGAAATAATACTGATGGAGGCAACAAGGGAGCCAGTCTAATTATGTAACTTACTGTAGAGACAAAATCAAGATGGAGCAAGCTGGTCAATAACTGTTGTTTTATCTAAATCTCTATGTAATTCTAATTAATTGCATTTTAATTAGGACCTTGAATGCAAGAAGAGAAACAACATTGACTTTTCCTGGAATGTAAAGTGCAATTTAACTATTCAGGTAAAAAAACGACAGCTATAGAACTGGGCCTCAGAGGCCATCTGAAAACTCAAAACTACAGGTTCTCTGTATCTCTAGCATTTCTCTCTTAATCGCTCCGTGTGAGTGATTCTCTCTACTGGCATATTTTCACCATATGGCAAGAAATATATCTGCCAACAGTTTCCCAATTGTAAAATTCATAGGTCTAGACACCATGAGAGAGAATGACCAGCAGATAGTCCCAAATCTAAGTCCCATGGAGGCACTCCTTGGCCCAGATTAAATCAGGTACTTATATTTGGATTAATAATCTGCTGTTAGCAGACAGAATAGCAAGTTGATTGACAAGACACTCGTGGTCATATGTGTGGGTGACAAGGAAAATTTGATAAGCAGGACAATGACCTTAAAAGATATTTCTAATCTCTAGAACATGTGAAGGGCCAAAGAGAGAATTCTAGAAGCTGAAAAATAATATATATGTTTATAAACATAATATATATATATATATATGTTTTCTTCTTAGAGTCTTCAGAAGGGAATGAGCCCTCCCAACACCTTCATTTTAGACCAGTGAGGCTCGTGCTGCTTTCTGACTTTCAGAATTTAAGATAATAATATTTTTAAAGTCACCCATCTTGCCGTAATCTATTAAAACAGCAATAGGAAATCAATAGAAGGCGGAAGGGAGAGACATTGTAAAAGGGGTGTTGGGATGACTAAAACACATCTAATATCAACCATATTATTGTGGTTGATACTGTCAAGCTCTATTGACAAGCTGTACGGTTATAAAACCTCAGAGTTAGAGATAGAAATATAGAGATAGATGACACAAAGTTGCCTCAAAAAAATCGTATCTTCAAATTATAATTCTTCATGGTTCATATAATTATTACACTTTTTATGGTTTAAGTGCATTAAAACTTTGTTTGCATATCTATATAATATTCATGTTTAAACAAAATTAGTGAAAATTTATACATTAATTTAATTATGCATTTTTAAAGCAGGAAAAATTATTGTAACTTGAAGGAATCATATCTATATTGCTCCTTTGGTATTTTAAATTTTCCTATAATGTTTATTTTAAGGGTATATTTTAATGATTTCATCTGAATTTGAAATCATTACATAGAAATTTCAAAGCAAATCAATGCAAAGACATTTGTCTATTTCTATAATAATTACGTTAATGATCAAAAGAATATCTATACTAAATAAAATATTGCATTTTTATTTCTTTTGGTGTATATTGAAAATTGATCTGTGTTTTAGAAGGAATGAAACTATCAAACATATTATGGTAGGCACGGCATAAAACTGGGAAAAAGAAAATCTTCGTTAGTTAATGGATTATCTGTTGCTAAGCTGAAATAATCAAAAAGTCATCTAACATCAACTTGCATTCCTTCAAAAAATAAAACAGGTATGCAAATAACATTCAAAATGAGGAAGGCTGTCTATTAACTACAAAAATGCTCAAGTTTGTAAATTTAGAATTGGCTACTCTCTTCATCTTATGAAAAGTGATAAAGATATATAAATGAAATAGAAATAATTTTGAGGTGTTTGTTTTCACTTAGAACGATAATCACAAAATCAATTCCTAGTCTTCTTGATGACATAATACTGAAAAAAGAAAGGTGTATTTAGGTTGGAGATTTATATTGTGAATAAGAAGCAACCTAGATCCTGGTCTGTAATCCCAGCACTTTGGGAGGCCAAGGCAGGCGCATCACGAGGTCAGGAGATCAAGACCATCCTGGCTAATACAGTGAAATCCCATCTCTACTAAAAAAAATACAAAAAAAATTAGCTGGGCGTGGTGGCGGGCACCTGTAGTCCCAGCTACTTGGGAGGCTGAGGCAGGAGAATGGCGTGAACCCAGGAGGTGGAGCTTGCAGTGAGCCGAGATCACACCACTGCACTCGCTCTGTAAAAAAAAAAAAAGATCCTGGTGATCACTCATAGCGCTATGGACTGTATGAACTGCATGGACCATTTAGGGGCACAGTGAGAAGGCAGGTACTTGCAAGTCAAGGAAAGAGGACTCAGGAGAAACCAATTCTGCCAACATCTTGATCTTGAACTTCTAACTTTCAGAACTGTGAGAAAATAAGTGTCTGTGACTTAAACCACCTAGTCTGTAGTATTTTATTATGGAAATGCTGGTATACTAATATAGTGGTGTTAATCACTCATGTATTAAGATGAAAAGAAAACATTTAAAGCAATAGATGACTCTTATTGCATCTTGTGCAATGTTCCACAGTGTAATGTCCTTAATACAATTTCTATGGAATTAGTTTAAAACAATAGGTCAACAGCACAATTAAATATTTCATGTATTTACAAGACTCTCATCATGCCAAAAACATTGAAAATGCTTAAAACATTCACTTACGGTGCAAAAAATCCAACATTATTTTGTGCATATGTTGAGAAGCAATTTGGGCATAAAATTAAGAGCCAGTATGAATGGAACACAGGCCTGTTTCTAAAATCTCTAAAATGTGTCATATATTTTAAAAGCTAAACAAAAAGTAATAGACATCAATGGAAAAAAAATCATTAATTTATATTATTTAAGGACAATGAATAGGATTCTGTTATTTCTGCTCTCCTTTATCCAAAATAAGCTTGCTTTATGTGTTTAAACTTTCTATTGCTTCTGGTTTGTTTTAAGTGCATTAAAACTTTAGGTTTGCATATCTATAAAGCATTCTTTAGAAGAAAACATTTAAGAACAGCAATAATTTAAAAACTACTAATGAAGTAATATATTTGCCAGCCCAATCCATGGTTTACTTATAAAAGTTTCCAAAACTGAACATTTCAAAAAAAGAGTAGGGTTCAACCTAAGCTATTTTCTTTTCAATAAAACAACAGATGCAGAAGGCAGTGTCACAGTATAACACCCAAACTATTGCAACATATCATTATTGTCAAATAAAGTACCTGTAAAGTTGATATTTTAAAGGAAAAATAAATATAAATATATAAGTTTGGGTTAGTATTTTTCTTGTTTTTAGCACAATTAGCTCACTAATTTACCCTAAAGCCCTTAAGATCATTTATTCACTATACCTTATAAGTGATACAGCTTTTCGGTTGAGGCTTTGCCTATCTTAGTTACTGCTAGCTGTATAGATCTAATAGATTAGTGACCATACTTTGTAAATGTGAACATTTCTTCCTCTTGACATGGTTTTTGTCCAACTTGGAGTAACATAATCCATTTATTATAAGACTGGGTGCGATGGACTAAATGATTTTGTTCTCCCAAAATTTATGCATTAAAATTCTGAACCCCAATATGATGGCAGTAGGAAGCAGAGTCTTTGGGAGGTGACTACGTCGAGAGTGGAGCTCTCGCGATTGGATGAGTGCAAAATACCCAAGAGCTCCATGCTGCCCTGTGAGTACCCAGCGAGAAGGCCTGGTCTATGAACCAGGATGTGGCCCCTCACCAGAACCTGACTACCTTGACACCCTGATCTTGGACTTCCAGCATCCAGAACTATGAGGGGTAAATTTCTGCTGTTTATAAGCTGCACAGTCTACAGTACTTTATTATAACAGCCCCAAACTAAGACACTGAGGAAAAATATCAGACGTAAAATAGTACTACATCGTTTATGATCTTCTTTTTATAAGGTACAATAACAACAAAACCCTTTTAGGAGTGACAATAGCAATTATTCAATGATCCTTACAGGAGTTAGTTAGTGATTGGAAAGCAAGGGCCTTCTAGGAATGGGTTAATGTGAAAAATCGGTAACTTGCATACTTGTATGTTCATTTTTCTGAATTTATATTATGCATGATAAGATATTGAACCTCATTAAACAAATGAATCCTTCTTTCCCATTAAATTCTGAGAAAATATTAGTAATTTCCATGGACTATTTTGGAAAAATAGAATTTTGTGCGCTGCTTATAGAAATATAAACTGGCACAATATTTCTAGATGACAATTTAGTGTATACTATGCAGCTAGTAAAAAATAATAAGGTAGCTCTATATATCCTGATTCGTAGTGCTGTTTTATTAACAGAAAACAAAACAACATTTCAAAATAAAGTGTATATTGTTATGACGACACACTTCTTTAACTTGCACATACACACACACACACACACACACACACACACACTACAGACATATGGTAGCCGTATGCATGGCTTTGGTTAGACTATCCTGGTTTATGACTGTTTTCCTAGCTTCCTATCAAGTTTTGGGATTTGCTATAGACTGAATGTTTACTTACCCCTTAGCATTCATACATTGAAACCTAATCCACAATGTGATGATATCTAGAGGCAGAGCCTTGGAGACGTGATTAGATTATTAGAGGCCCACCTTCTTTAAAGAGCTTGGTGCCGTTATAAGACGCCCCAGAGAGCTGTTTTGCCTTTTTCAACATATAGGAATACACCAACATGATGACTGTCTATAAATCAGAAAACAGGCCCTTACCAGATGCTGAATCTGCAGTTGACTTGATCTTGGAATTTCTAGCCTCTGGGACTGTGGAAATATAAATGTCTGTTGTTTATACACCACTCGATCTATGGTGTTTTTGTTACAGCAGTCCAAATAGACTAAGACAGGAATTTATCAGAGTTTTCATTTCTAGATAAAATGTTATTATTAATCATTGCATTAAAATAGTTGCTTTAAAATTAATAGTTGCATTCATATAAGTTGGCAAGACTCCACTTCCCATTTCTCCCATGGTTTCAGTAGTGTGTGAGATGCTTGTGAGTGACCAGAGTCCTCACTGTAACATGTGATTAAATCTGAAAGAAGACTAACAATACCCTATCTTTCCACTTACCTTTTCCAAACCTAAAGTAACTAAGACGAGCATGCAGGATGTTCACTCAGAAACCCAAGTGTGCTGGTACAAAATGGACCTAACCCAGCAAATTGTAGGCACTGATGATAATGGGAGAAGTATTCAACAAATATTCAATGAGACTTCCCTTCCAGCTATTTGGTGCTCTAGCCAGTCAAATCACTGCTTGTGTTGAGATTTTCAAGATGCATAAAATCTCCAGGCCACCAATCACAAGCTTATATAAAAACCTTGAGAATGATACATTAGGTATTTATGAAATGTATGCTTGAAATAGAGGCTGAGTAGCCCTGCCACTGAGGGTACAGAGGATAGTCTGAACTTGCTACAGTGTTTTTGTCATTTACAATGTCATGTAAATCAACTTTTTTTGAAAAGGTAAGGAATAAGTTTTTTAATTTTATGATAAAATTTTCATAAGGCATAAGCCAAAAGAGTTTGTATTTAATAAAAAATAAAGTGCTTTCGTGAAACTTCATGAAAATGATAAATACACACACCTTGTATACAACATTTATTGGCATTTACCATCCACTGTGAAGGCTGTGATGAGATCACTACCAATATGAATAGTACAAATGCAAATATAATGAAGAAGCTCAAGATTCTGCTTCAAAAAGTTAGCAGTTATTTTAAGGAAATGTACTGCAAAGCTGCAGAAGTTACACTTACATATTACTGACTGAAGCATGAGGATTTTTTGTAATTTTCAGATCAAATGACTGTTCTTATAAATTGTTTTTGTTTATTTTTATTCCTAATTTTTTTGTTCATGTATAATAAGAGAACTGATAGCTGATATTGTGTTGTCTTCCTCGGAGAAAAACAATATCATAAACAATTGACAGCAGTTGTACATCATGGCATCAGGTGTTTCAAGAAGAAAATCGGCTAATTTTAATAATTATCTTTCCCAATCAAATAATGGAAAATCGTCAAGTTTTGGAAGTTCATTCTGCCGAAGGTGAAACGTCTGTAATTACTGCAAACTATATTAAATATTTTTTAACAATCCAACACTGAATGAGCAAAAGCTGGAAGCATTCCCTTTGAAAACCAGCACAAGACAAGGATGCCCTCTCTCACTACTCCTATTCAACATAGTATTGGAAGTTCTGGCCAGGGCAATCGGGCAAGAGAAAACAATAAAGGTATTCAAATAGGAAGAAGGAAGTCAAATTGTCTCTGTTTGCAGATGACATAATTGTATATTTAGAAAACACCATCATATCAGCCTAAAATCTCCTTAAGCTGATAAGCAACTTCACCAAAGTCTCAGGATACAAAATCAATGTGCAAAAATCACAAGCATTCCTATACACCAATAATAGACAAGCAGAGAGCCAAAGCATGCGCAAACTTCCATTCACAATTACTACAAAGAGAATAAAATACCCAGGATTCAACCTGTGAGGGATGTGAAGGACCTCTTCAAGAAGAACTAAAAACCACTGCACAAGGAAATGAGAGGACACAAATGGAAAAACATTCCATGCTTATGGATAGGAAGAATAAATATCATGAAAATGGCCATACTGCCCAAAGTAAGTTACAGATTTAATGCCATTCCCATCAAGCTGCTATTTACTTTCTTTGCAGAATTATGAAAACTGATTTAAAAATCATATAAAACCAAAAAAGAGCCCACACAGCCAAGACAATCCTAAGCAAAAAGAACAAAGTTGAAGGCATCATGCTACCTGTCTTCAAACTATACTACAAGGCTACAGTAAGCAAAACAGCATGGTACTGGTACCAAAAGAGATATATAAACCAATGGAACATAACAGAGACCCCAGAACACACACATCTACAACCATCTGATCTTCAACAAAACTGACAAAAACAAGCAATGGGGAAAGGATTCCCTGTTTAATAAATGGTGCTGGGAAAACTAGCTAGCCATATGCAGAAAACAGAAACTGGACCCCTTCCTTATACCTTATACAAAAATTAACTCAAGATAGATTAAAGACTTAAATGTAAAACCTAAAACCATAAAAGCCTAGAAGAAAACCTAGGAATACCATTCAGGACATGCGCATGGGCAAAGACTTCATGGCTAAAACACCAAAAGCAATTGCAACGAAGCCAAAATTGACAAATGGCATCTAATTAAACTAAAGAGCTTCTGCACAGCAAAATAAACTATCATCAGAGTGAACAGGCAACCCAGAGAATGGGAGAAATTTTTTGCAATATATCCCTCTGACAAAGGTCTAATATCCAGAAACTACCAGGAACTTAAACAAATTTACAAGAAAAAAAACAGACAACCCCATCAAAAAGTGGATGAAGTATATGAACAGACACTTCTCAAAAGAAGACATTTATGCAGCCAACAAATACATGAAACAAAGCTCATCTTCACTGGTCATTAGAGAAATGCAAATCAAAACCACAGTGAGATACCATCTTATGCCAGTTAGAATGGCGATCATTAAAAAGTCAGTACACAATATATACTGGCGAGGCTGTGGAAAAATAGAAATGCTTTTACACTGTTTTTGGGAGTGTAAATTAGTTCAACCATTGTGGAAGACAGTGTGGCAATTCCTCAAGGATCTAGAACCAGAAATATCCTTTGACCAAGCAATCTGATTACTGGGTACATACCCAAAGGATTATAAATCATTCTACTATAAAGACACATGCACACATATGTTTACTGCAGTACTATTTACAATAGCAAAGATTTGGACTGACCCAAATGCCCATCAATGATAGACTGGATAAAGCAAATGTGGCACATATACAACATGGAATGCTATGCAGCCATAAAAAAGAATGAGTTTATGCCCTTTGCACGGACATGGATGAAGCTGGAAACCATCATTCTCAGCAAACTATCACAAGAACATAAAACCAAACACTGCATGTTCTCACTCAAAACTGGGAGTTGAACAATAAGAACACATAGACACAGGCAAGGGAACATCACACAGCAGGGCCTGTTGGGAGATGGAGGGCAAGGGAAGGGAGACCATTAGGACAAATACCTAATCCATGTAGGTCTTAAAACCTAAATGATGGGCTGATAGGTGCCACCAACCACCATAGCACATGTATACCTATATAACAAACCTGCACATTCTGCACATGTATACCAGAACTTAAAGTAAAAAAAAGAAAAAAGAAAAAATCCAACACTGAAGAAAAAATTGTTTGTTTTTTGTAATAAGGCATAAATTTTACTGGAGCTTGGTATTTTGGAAAAAGCACTGTTCTTAGTAAATTGATAAACCTATGAAGTAAAAATGTACTTGGAATTGGTTGTGGTTCTCATATAGTTCATAACTACACCATAACTTGTCAGACCTGTTGTTCAACTGAAATAGAAACTACATGGCCGAGTGCAGTGGCTCACACCAATAATCCCAGCACTTTGAAAGGCTAATGTGGGAGAATTTCTTGCGCCCAGGAATTCAAAACCAACTGGTCAGGCCAAAATTTGAGTGAGACTCCATATCTACAATTTTTTTTTTTTTTTTGATGGCCTGGCACAGTGGCGTGCATCTGTAGTTCCAGCTACTCAGGAGGGTGAAGTGGGAGGATCACTTGAGCCTAGAGGTTTGAGGCTACAGTGAGCCATAATCCTGCCACCACACTACAGGGTGAGCAGCACAGTGAAGCGCTGTCTCTAAAAATAAAATAAAAATAAAATAAAATAAGCTGTAGTTAAAAGAACAAACAAAATCATGTGTAGTTACAGTAGCCATTTACAAACGTATACACAGTTACAATAACTGAGCAACATCCATATTACATACAAAAGTAGATTTTAGCATGGCAGTAAGCTCTATCTACTGTTCATTATTAATAAATTTTTGAAATCCTTCAGCCTTTGAAAGACAAAATAATAAACACACCAAAGTGTCTTACAATTTTGTAAGTAAGTTCTGTGAATTTTAGTTGCATTTTGTTCAAACTCAATTGAGAAGCTTAAAGCAAAATATTCAAAGGGTAGAATCTAATACAATATCAGCTTTTAATGCTGTTAGCAGCTGCAATTTTTAAAAATAGATCTTGCAAACAGAGAGACGTTAGAGTTTATCCTTTAAAAGTTAAGGGGGAGATGAGTGAACAATATATATATTAAAAGTATTTGAGATTTTCAAACGACAAATTTTGAAATTGTTAATTTGCATTTTGTTGCAGTTTTATTCTTAACTGAATAAATTTTGTATTTTAGCAGAGTAACAGGCTTGACAAAAGCTTTAGTTTTCAACATGTAAGTCTAGTAAAAACAATATATTTGATGAGATATTTCTTACAAAAATTGTTAGAATAGGTACTCTTGTGTCAGAAACACAGTGCATGGAAAACTATTGGTGTTGATATATCTATAATATAATAATGTAGGATATAATATAAAATGTAGAATATCTTCCTTTAAGCAGAATTTTCTCTGGGATAATACTTAAAGAGTTACAATGCATTTAAAATATTTTATCTCAGAGAAAGTACTAATTGAAAGTGATAATTTTAAAATGTATTCATTTTATGTTGCATTAATAATAAAAATGCAACTTGAAGGAATATTACAGACTATTTTATGAAAATATTAAAAATAAGAAGGCCAGAGCAAGATGGCAGAGTGGAAGGTTCCACCGATCACCCGGCCTGCAAGGACACCAAGTTAACAACTCATCTACACAGAAAAACACACAGCTTCATAAGAACCAATAATCAAGTGAGCACTCACAGTACCTCGTTATAACTCAGTATTGCTGAAGGAGGCACTGAATCACTGATACCACCCCTCCTCCATCCCCAGCAGCAGATATGTGGTGCTGAGAGCATCTCTGGGCACTGGGGGAGGGAGAACACAGCAACAGTGAGTTATTGAACTCAGTGCTGTCCTGTTAGAGCAGAAGCGAAAACTGGACCAAGTGCTGCTGATGCTGGCCCACAGAGGGAGCATTTAAACCAGTTCTAGCCAGAGGGGAATCTCCCAACCCAGCTGTCAGAACTTGAGTGCCTGCAAAACCTCACCACAAAGGACCAAAGTGCTCTTGGTCTCTAAGTAAACTTGAAAGACAGTTTAGGTCATAAGGACTGCAACTCTTCTGCAAGTCCTAGGACTGAACTAGGCCCAGAGGCAGTGGACTGTGGGGGCACATGACATACTGAGACACCAGTTGGGACAGCCAAGGGATGCTGGCATCACCCCTCCCCTAACCCTAGGCTGCACAGCTTGTGGCTCCAAAAGAGACCCCTTTCTTCTTCTTGAGGAGAGGAGAGGGAAGGATGGGGAGGATTTTGTGTTGCCTCTTGGATACAAGCTCAACCATAGCAGGATAGGACAACAGTTAGAGTCATGAGGCCCCTGTTCCAGGCTCTACCTCCCAGACATTCCTAGACACACTCAAGGCCAGAAGGGAATCTGCTGCCTCAAAGGAAAGAAGATAAATGCTTCCAGCATTTATTATCTACTAACTGAAGCATGCCTGGGCCCCGAATAGCCAGCAGCAAAACCCAGGTACCACATTGAGGGCCTCGATGAGCCTGAGACTTGCCGGCTTCAGATGAGTCTGAGCACATTACCAGCTGCCATGGCTATGGGGCAAAACTTCTGCTTGAGAAAAGCAGAGGGAAAATTAAAGGGAATTTGTCTTGTACCTTAGGTACCAGCATGGCCACAGTGAGGTAGAGCAAAAAGTCAGCTGTTGGGGCTCCTGATTCTAGGCCTTGGCTCTTGGACAGTATTTCTGGAACTGCCTTGGGCCAGAGGGGGAGCCCACTGCTCTGAAGGGCGAGTCCCAGGCCAGGTAGCATTCACCACAAGCTGACTTAAGAAACCTTGGGATTTAAGGGAACATAGGTGGTAGTCTGGCAGCACTCCTTATGGCCTGGAGTGGCACTGGCTATGGAACGAGGTTCCTCTGCCTTTACAAAGGGAATGAAAGAGTGGGAAGGATTAAATCGGTGGTTTGAGTGCTAGCTCAGCTGCAATACAAGAGAATAAAAGGTGGACTTCTAAGTTTCTTGACAATAGTCCCTGACTCTCAGACAGCACTTCTGGACCCACCTAGGACCTGGAGGACCTTGTCTGAAGGGAATGACACAGGTCTGGTTGGCTTTGCCACTTGTTGATTGAAGAGCCCCAGGGCCTGGAGCGAACATAAGCAGTAGCCAGGGAGTGGTTACAGCAGGCATTTGATGAGACACAGTGTTGTGCTGACTTCAAGGCTTACCTAGTGAGAGGTGAACCCAGCTGGACTTCCTGGGTCGAGTGGGGACTTGGAGAACTTTTCTCTCTAGCTGGAGGATTGTAAATGCACCAATCATTGCTCTGTGTCTAGCTAAGTGATTGTAAATGCACCAATCAGCACTCTGGGTCTAGCTAAAGGATAGTAAATGCACCAATCAGCACTCTGTAAAAATGCACCAATCAGTGCTCCGTGTCTAGCTAAGTGATTGTAAATGCACCAATCAGTACTCTGTAAAATGAACCAATCAGCACTCTGTAAAATGGACCAATCAGCACTCTGTAAAATGGACCAATCAGCAGGAAGAGAGGGGTCCAAATAAGGGAATAAAAGCTGGCCACCCCAGTCAGCAGCAGCAACCCACTTGGGTACCATTGCATGCTGTGAAAGCTTTGTTTTTTCGCTTTTCACAATAAATCTTGCTGCTGCCCACTCCTTGGGTTCGTGCCACCTTTAAGAGCTGTAACTCTCACCACAAAGTTCGTTCATTCTTGAAGTCAGCAAGACCAAAAACCCACTGAAAGGAACCAACTCCAGACACACCAGCACAGCCAAAATGGTGGTGCCGACAGGGTGCTTGTGTCACTTCACTCCCAGCTTTCGGTTACTCAGAACAGAGGAAGAAATTCTGTATGTTTGGGAGAAGGTAAGGGAAGAGAACAAGAATCCCTGCCTCCTAATCCAGAGAATTCTCATGGATCTTGGCTAACGCCATCAAGATGGTACCTCTATGAGTGCGAAAGAATCAAAGCGCTACTTGGTTTTGGGTGCCCCCTAAAGTAGAAACAGCTTAGATTATAGCACCCAAGTCCTTTAACATATCTGGAAAGCCTTCCCAAGAAGGATGCCTACATAAGCCCAGGCAGTAAATACTACAATAACTACATAACTTTTCAATGTTCAGACACAAAACAACATCTACTAGCATCAGTTCTATCCAGGAAATCATGACATCACCAGATAAACTAAATATAAGGCACCCAGGACCAATCCTAGAGAAACAGAAACATGTGACCTTTCCGACAGAGAATTCAAACTAGCCATGTAGAGAAAACTAAAAAAAAAAAAAAAATTCAAGATAACATAAAAAAGAAATTCAGAATTCTATCACATAAATTTAACAAAAGATTAAAATAATTAAAATAATCAAATAGAAATTCTGGAGCTGAAAAATGCCATTAGCATACTGAACAATATTTCCCAATCCTTTAATCGCAGAATGGATCAAGCAGAAAAAAAAAGAATCAGTGAACTTGAAGACAGGCTATTTGAAAATACACAGAAAAGAAAAGAAAGAAGAATAAAAAACAATAAAGCATTCCTACAGCGTTTATAAAACAGTCTCAAAAGGTCAAATCCAAGAGTTATTGGCCTTAAAGTGGAGATAGAGAAAGAGGTAGAGATAGAAAGTTTATTCAAAGGGATAACTTCCCAAACCTAGAGAGAGATATTAATATCCTAGTAGAAGAAGGTTATAGAGCACCAAGCAGGCTCAACCCAAAGCAGACTACATCAAGGCATTTAATAATCAAATTCCCAAAGGTCAAGACCCTAAAAGCATCAAGAGAAAGTAACAAATAACATACAACAGAGTTGCAATATGTCTGACAGTGAACTTTTCAATTGAAACCTTACTGGCCAGGAGAGTATACAACATATTTAAAACGCTGAAGGAAAAATAAAACATTTACACTAGAATAGTATATCTGGCAAACATGTCCTTCAAATATGAAGGAGAAATAAAGACTTCCCCAGACAAACAAAAACTGAGGGATTATATCAGTAGCAAACATGTCCTACAAGAAATGCTAAAAGGAGTACTTCAATCAGAAAGGAAAGGACATTAGTGAGCAATAAATAATAACCTGAATGTACAAAACTTACTGGTAACTGTGGTGCGTAATCTACTCTTATCCTAAGTAGAAAGACTGAACAATGGACCAATCAAAAATAATAACCATAATAACTTTTCAAAACATAGTTACTACAATGAGATGTAAGAAGAAACAATAAAAAGTTGAAAAGTGGGGCACAAAGTTAAAGTTTAGAGTTTTATTAGTTTTCTTTTGCTTGATTGTTTATGCAAAAAGTGTTAGGTTGTTATTGGGTCAAAATAATGGGTTATTTGCACACCTCATGCTAAACTGAAACCAAAAATTATGCAATGGATATACAAAAAATAAAGAGAAGAGCACAAAACAATCGGAAAACATATAACAAAATGGCAGGAGTAAGTCCTTACTTATCAATAATAACATTGAATGTAAATTGACTAAATCTCAAATCAAAAGGTTTAGGCTGGCTGAATGAATGAAAAAACAAGATCCATTGATCTTTTACCTACAAGAAACACACGTTTCCTATAAAGACACACATAGACTGAAAATAAAGGGATGGAAAAAGATAGCCCATGCCAATGGAAACCAAAAAAGATCAGATATATGCTTATATCTGACAAAATATATTTCAAGACAAATCTATAAGAGACAAAGAAGGTCACTATAAAATGATAAAGGGGACAATCCGGCAAGAGGATATAAGAATTTTAAATATGTATACACTCAACACTGGAACATCCAGATATAAAAAGGAAATATTATTAGAGCTAAAGAGAGAGATAGGCCCACATATAATAATAGCTGGAGATTTCAACACCCCACTTTCAGCACTGGACAGATTAACAAAGAAACATCAGACTTAATCTGCATTATAGACCAAATGGATATACTAGATATTTACCCAATATTTTATGCAATAGCCACAGAATACACATTCTTTTCCTCAGCACATGGATGGCTCTCAAGGATAGACCATATGTTAGATCACAACACAAGTCTTGAAACATTCAAAAAATTTTGAAATAGTATCAAGCATCTTCTCTTTTCACTATTTAATAAAACTAGAAATTAATAACAAGTGGCATTCTGGAAACTCTACAAATTTAATAATATGCTCCTGAATGACGAGTAGGTCAATGAGGAAATTAAGAAAAAAATTGAAAAAATTTTTGAAACAAATGATAATGTAAACACAACATACCAAAACCGATGGAATAAAGAAAAAGCAGTAATCACAGGGAAGCTTTTAAGTGCCTACATAAAAAGAAAAGGAAAACGTCAAATAAATAATCTAATGTGGCATCTTAAAGAAGCAGAAAATCATGAGCAAACCAAACCCCAAATCAGTAGAAGAAAAGAAATAATAAAGATTAGAGCAGAAAAGAATTAAATTTAAATTTAAAAATACAAAAAAATCAGTGAAACAAAAACTTGGGTTTTTTAAAAGTCAAACAAAATTGAGAAACATTTAGGCAGACTAAGAAATAAAGAGAGGAGCTCCAAACACACAAAATGAGAAATGAAAAATGAGACATTACAACTAACACTGCAGATATTCAAAGGATCATTAGAAGCTACTATGAGCAATTACATGCCAATAAATTGAAAAATCCAGAAGAAATGAATAATTCCTAGATACATACAACCTATCAAGATTGAACCAGAAAGAAATGTAAAACCTGAACAGACCAATAACAAGTAACAAAACTGAAGCCTTAATAAGTCTCTCAGTAAAGAAAATTCTGGGACCTAGTGGGTTCACTGCTGAATTCTATCAAACATTTAAAGAACTTATGCCAATCCTACTCAAATTATTCCAAAAACTAGAGGAAGAAGGACTACTACTAAACTCATTCTACAAGGCCAGTATTACCCTGACCCCAAATCTAGAGAAAGAAAACTGTAGGCCTATATCTCTAATAAATATTGGTACAAAAATGCTCAACAAAATACTAGCAAACTGAATTTAATGATACATTAGAAAGATCACTCATCATGACCAAGTGGAATTGATCCCTAGGATACAGGGATGTTTCAACATATGCAAAACAATCAACGTGATACATCATATTGACAGAATGAAGTATGAAAACCATATGATGATTTCAACCAATGCTGAAAACAAATTTGATAAAATTAAACATCACTTCATAATAAAAACCCTTAAAAAACTGGGGATAGAAGGAGCATACCTCAACATAACAAAAGCCACATAAGACAGACTCACAGCTAGTATCTTATTTAATGAGGAAAAACGGAAAGCCTTTCCTCTAAGATGTGAGACATGACAAGGATGCCCATTTTCACCACTGTTATTCAATACTAGAAGTCCTGGCTAGAGCAATCAGACAAGAGAAAGATACAAAGGGCATCCAAATTGGAAAGCAGGAAGTAAAATTTTCCCTGTTTGCTGATGATATGATCTTATATTTGGAAAAACCTAAAGATGCCACAAGAAAACTATTAGAATTGATCACCAAATTCAATAAATTTGCAGGATACAAACTCAAAATACAAAACTCTGTAGCGTTTATATATGCCAACAGTGAACCATACGAAAAAGAAATCAAAGAGTAATTCAATTTACAACAGCCACACACAAAATATCTAGAATTAACTCAAGAAGTGAAAACTCTGTGATAAAACTATAAAATACTGATGAAAGAAATTGAAGAAGACATCAAAAATATGATAAGTATCCCATGTTTATAGATTGGAAGAATCAATATCATTAAAATGTCCATGTTACCCAATCTATACATTCAATGCAATCCCTATCAAAGTACCAATGACATTCTTCACATAAATAGGAAAAACAATACTAAAATTTATACGGAGGCACAAAAGACCCAGAATAACCAAACTATCCTAAGCAAAATGAACAAAATGGGGGGAATCACATTACTTGACTTCAAATTACGCTACAGAGGTATAGTAACCAAAACATCATAGTACTGGCATAGAAACAGAAACAAGGACCAGTGGAAAAAATAGAGAACCAAGAAACAAATTCAGACACATATAGTGAACCCATTTTCAACAAAGTTCCCAAAAACATACACTGGAGAAAATACAGCCTCTTTCAATAAATGGTACTGGGGAGACAGAATACCTATATGCAGACAAATGAAACTAGACCCTTATCTTTCACTACCTGCAAAGATCAAATCAAAGTGGATTAAAGATTTAAATCTAAAAATCTCAAACCATGAAATTACTACAAGAAAAGTGGGGAAAATCTCCAGGCATTGGTCTGGGCAAAAATTTTTCAAGCAATTACACACAAGCACAGACAACCAAAGCAAAAATGGACAAATGGGATCACAACAAGTTTCAAAGTTTCTGCCGAGCAAAGGATACACAATCAAGCAAGTGAAGAGACAACCCACAGAATGAGAGACAATATTTGCAAACTACCCATCTGATAAGGGCTTAATAGCCAAAATATGTAAAGAGCTCAAACAACTATATAGGAAAAAATATAATAATCTAATCAAAAGATGGGCAAAAGTTAGAATAGGCATTGCCCAAAAGAAGATGTACAAATGGAAAACAGGCATATGCAAAGGCGCTCAACATTATTGATTATCAGAGAAATGCAAATCAAAACTACAATGAGATACCATCTCACCCTAGTTAAAATGGCTTATATCCAAAAGATAGGCAATAAAAAATGCTCCTGAGGATGTAGAGAAAAGGGAGCCCTTAAATACTGTTGGTGGCCATGTAAACTGGTATAATCAAGATGGAGAACAGTTTGGAAGCTCCTTCAAAATTCAAAAAATTGAGCTACCATATAATCCAATAATCCCACCTGGGTTATATATGCAAAAGAAAAGAAATTAGTATATTAAAGAGATATATGAACTTCTACGTTTGTCAAAGCACTGTTTACAATAACTAAGATTTGGAAGCAGCCTAAGTGTCCATCATCAGATGAATGGATAAAGAATTGTGTTACATATACACAATGGAGTACTATTCAGTCATAGATAAGAATAAGATCCAGTCATTTGCAAGAACATGGCTGGAACTGGAGATCATTTTATTTTTTTAGTTTTATTTATTTATTTATTTGAGACAGAGTCTTGCTCTGTTGCCCAGGCTGGGGTGCAATGGTGCAAATTCGGCTCACTCCAACCTCCGCCTCCTGGGTTCATGCCATTCTCCTGCCTCAGCCTTCCAAGTAGCTGGGACTACAGGTGCCTGCCACCATGCCCGGCTAATTTTTTTTTTTTTGTATTTTTAGTAGAGATTATTTTATTAAGTGAAATAAGCCAGACACAGAAAGACAAACACGCCATATTCTCTCTTATTTGTGGGTTCTAAAAATCAAAACAATTTAACTCAAGGAGATAGAGAATAAAATAATAGTTACTAGAGGCTTAGAAAAGTAGTGGAAGGCTGAAGGAGAGGTGGGTATGGTTAATGGGTACAAAAAATACTCAGAAAGAATGAGTAAGATCTACCATTTGATACACAGCAGGGTGACTATAGACAATAATAACTGTACATTTTAAAAAAACGTGAAGAGTGTAATTGGATTGTTTACAATTCAATGGACAAATGCCTGACAGGATGGATACCCCAGTCTTCATGATGTGTTTATTACACATTGCATGTCTGTATCAAAACATCTCATGTACCCCATACATATATACACCTACCATGTACCCACAAATGTTTAAAATAAATTAAAAATTAAGACCATATTAAAAATAAGTATAGGCTTTTAACAATACCAGTGATGCAATATAAAGACATCTACGAACGACTAAAAACATTGATTAAATTATGCTACTACACAGTGAAAATTATTATATTACATTTTGTGTTTAATCAAAATAAGCTTATTTTCCTTTCCACGTAAACAAATACATATTAGTTTACATTTAAACTATATTTTATCTTCAGAAAAATTTAGGCATTACTTAACTTACAAAACTCCCAGTTTGATAGTGGCAATTTGCTGGTTATTAAAATAAATTTTTTAAAAGTATAGTTTAATTTTAGTATCTTTCATCTCATTCAGACATAACCTAGTATTGTTGATAATTTATAGGGCCACTTTATCCAACTAAGTTACTGAAAGTACTTCTAGTTTTTTGCAATCAATAGATAAGAGCACAAAGATAACTGCAATAAATTTTGTAGCCTCTAAACATTTTCTCATTCTGGTATTTACATATTATTTGATTTTTAGTTTATATTTTAGTTATTGATACATATTTGGCCACAAGTACTAAAATTGTGTCTTGATTAGCTAGATATAATTTGCAGTTGTCAGTTCTCTTATACAATTTATTTACTTGAAAGTCCAATGCTAAATATAAGGCTTTATTTTGAGAATTTTGTTTACAACTCTGTGTGTGTGTGTGTGTGTATTTCCTTTATCCTTCAGCTCTTAAAGAGTAGGGATGTTTAAAAATTTTATAGTCATCAAAGTCTTCTTTATTTGAGAAAATGTTTAAGACATGCATCTAAATATACATATTTTGGAATTATTGCCATCAGAAGCAATATTTCACTTGGTTCCATGAACTCCCTGAAGAGCATCCACAAATGTTCAGATCATTAGGAAGACCTTGGAGATTTAGAGGCCTTTCAATAATTCTTAATAATACTATAGGTGTTTTTTTAAGATCATACTAAATAAAGCCACTGACAATCTAATTTTTTAAAAAGAAAATAATAAAATATATTTGAAGGGTTTGAAGGATCTCCAGGGCAGAATAGATGATGTTTAAAATGAGGTTTGTGAGTTGTTCTTCTTCATTAAATTTTAGTTCACTATTTTTCACTACTCAATTCAAAGCCTCTAAGAACTTCTTTTTTATAGTAAAGTAATAGAAGTTGGTACAAGTGGGACAAAAAATGGGACTTCTGATACTGGGTCTTGCTGTAAAATAAAGACTGTAAGTTTATTTTCACTCTTTTTCAGGCCAAAAATGGCCATTTTGGGTTAGCATCAAGAATGTAAATTCCACCCAAATGAACATAGAGGGAACGAAAAAATGTAAGTTGATAAAACATGAAACACAACAATTTAAAGAAAAAATATTTAATAGTTATATTAATGAATATTTATTTTTAAATAAATTTATAATATTTGTTTTCTTTTTCCTTACATAAGAACTAAAATAGTTTTATAATTTATGCCTCTTTGTTCCGACACTCATGTATGAGGTATTTTAAAGTGCATAGTTACTAAAACCCAGTCCGTTCATAAGCTTTTGAAATATTTAATTAATATTTATGTACAATTTTTTCATCACAAGACAATAATTTTTCTCCATTTTCCTGTGTTTTGATGTCACAGGGATACATTTTTCTTTCCAGTTAATGTAATAAGAAAAGTTAATGAGAATGCATTTTTAATAAACATATCTAAGAATCAAACATTAAAATCTATCCCTAAGGGTTATAATTGTGAAATGTTCTAACTGCACACATAATCAATTTTGATACACCAAAATAAATTTCAATATCAAAAAATAATTTTGCTTAACTAGCCTCTTTTGTGTGTATATATATTATATGCAATTAACTTTGGTAGATTGGGAAGATAGCTAGCTTCTGGTGGGAGTCTATTATAGTGAACTGGTCTCATAGGCACATTCCAGCTACCTGCACTGCCTTAAACATCAAAACCCTTAAGGGACCAATAAAACCAGGTACAGATCATAAATCCAATTACTATTACTAAATAATAAGGAGAAGCTGGCATGTCATGTCCCAACATAACTAGTGACATTCTGGTAACCAAGTATCACTTACATGTAGTTTATATATACCATAGTGTTTCTCACAGATCCCCAGAATGCTCCAGGCAGTTCTAGGGATTAGCATGTGGTCAATCCAGGCCAGCAGATACTAACTCGTATGTTATAATTTCAGCTGTTTAAAGCAGTTCATGATGTAGAAACACTGCAGCCGTCACAATCTCTTACCAAGTGGCCCCATCTCCCTCTCTAGTTTTGTTGGTTTACTTTCCTACTGCTCCCAGCCCTGGGGCCCACTGTGCTTTACTCAGCTTTGTGAGGAAGGCCTTCTAATTCTTCCTCCAAAACCTGAACCTCCCTCACCTTCAGGCCCTTGATACTCTTCGCAATGCTTTCTACACAGTCTTTTTGTGAGACCACCCCTTCTCGTCACAGATCTGTACTCACCTTCTCAGGGAGACCTTCCTTCAGCATTGTCGGGGAGGAAACGTTTGTCCGGTATCCTGCTGGAATCTCTGGCTGGGCCTAAGAATTAAACTGACATAAAACATATTAACAGGAGAAAAGAATACAACTTTTTTAAGAGGTTGGGTAGCATGTTCTAAACTCCTTCAATATCCTACCTGTGAGAGTCTGCCTCATGGCAGGGCACACAGGCTGATATATTATTTCTCCTCTGTTTCTCCCATTTAAATGGAAAGCACGTGAGATCAGAAACAGTGTATTCCTAGTTCCTTAAACTATGTTTGTCACATGTTATTCTGGCTTACGTCTGCCAATTTACATTTACATTTACATTTGTAAATTGATAACAATGAATTTACCTTATTAGCCTCACCACTTAGACAAGCAAAACAATTAATTTGAAAAAATAGTTTAAATACTGAAGCCATTTTACATGTATTGGTGGATATTATTTATATTCAGAATGATACATACACACTCAATGATTGTGTGATCAATGTCAGCTCTACAAAGGTCATCAAAGAATCACCTAATTTTTAATTACTGTTGATATTGAAAGGTTGATAAGATCAAACCTAGTCGTGTCTCCAGGCTTTCATGTTGTCAGTGTGTCATGAAAACATCTAGGCCATATCTTGCATTTTCTATTAATGTGACAAACACCATGCTTTTGAAGCCATCTTTTCCTAGTTGCTGATAAAGCTTAATGGCTGTAGAGAGTCTATATTTGCATCATTTTATAGTTTTTTTCTTCTTTTCTTTTAGGTTTCAAAATATCTTGAAAATTACTTAGAAACTGAGTAATACTCAAAGAAAAAGACATTCCTCACCTTCTGATTAATGTACAAATTATACACAAAAGGAACTTTTACAGCAGTTGACGTTTTTATCAGCAATAATATATTTTATCATCTGCTTTGGGGAAAATAATTTGGAGAATTCATTTTCTTCCCCATTTTTTCAGGTTAGCCAAGCCTAACGCTTCTTTTCAAATCACACTGAAACTTGAAGAATTGATCATTTGGGGTAGATGATGCTCCAGAGTGCTTTTAAGAATATTAATTACCTTTAAACCCACGGTGTTGCTCTGAACATGGGGCCACCAATCCTGGCCTGAGCCATAATTCAAATTTTTCTGAGCCTTGACCACTAGTTCTAGTGACAAATGGAACAGATCCTACAAACTACCTTGCACAAATAATGCTTTTGGATTGCTTGTTGTACTCACTTGCAGAGCTGAAAGACCCATTTGTCTTCTAACCCTTAAGGACAAAAATGCATTAGTCTTTCTACTTCTAATCCAATCAGTGCCATTTTTCCTCTTGTGAGTGAATGGTTGTGCGGAAGCTCTGTCTGTCATTTTAACCATTGGCTTATGAAAGCTTTCAGTGTGATTCAGAACTCTATATTCTCCTGTAGCCTTCATCACAGGACTTTGGTTGAAAAGAAAAAGGTAGATGCTTTAGAATAAAGCTGTTTTTAATCTTAGTGGTGTCTTAACTTCATATAGTACGTCAAGGAATGAAATCACTATATTAAATGATCTATATGGAAGAATAACAGGTAATAATAATTTTTACAAAAGTTTAGTTTGTTAAATTAAAATGTTCTAATTAGTTTGAAAGGCAGCATAGTGTATTGGTCAAGACCATGAATTTAGAACGCAGACACCTGGGTTTAAATCTCAACCAGAGCCAAGACCTCACTGTGGGACTGTGGGGCAATTATTTAATTATCTTGTGATGATCATCTCTGTTTCCTCAATTACAAGATGTTAATAAGAAGAGTAGGTATGTAAGTGACAAATTTAGGTATCCTATGTTTCTGAATATCTCAAATATGTATCTATGTTTTACCTCGTGTAGATTTTAAATTATTTGCGGAAAAATTTGATGAATCAAAATGCGCCCAATATTAGTTTGCACATACTTTGTGTCTAACAAATGACAATTGAGTGCTTGATTTTGAAATTTTAAAAAGCCAAATTTATTATTGATTTTGTCATACAAATTTTGTGCTGACCATGATGGCAGGGTTTTGCTAATTGGGAAAATATTCTTTTTTTTTCTTTTTTTTCTTTTCTTTTATTATTATTATTATTATTATACTTTAAGTTCTATTAAAATTATAAGAGAGATGTTCTTGGTAGCTAGCCACTTCTGAACATACTTGTTATAAACTTCCAGGAAATTTTGCTATGACTGTTGCAAGTAAGGCAAGAGGGTATATAATAAAGAACTACATTGGCAGAGTAACCCATATGTCCTTCTCTTGGTCCCCTACATTGGCAGAGTAACCCATATGTCCTTCTCTTGGTCCCAACTTAGATGGTATCTCACAACCAGGAGTTCTGATTTTGGATCCTAGCTTAGTACCCTCCTTAGCACTGGTTACTTTCTTCTTTGGCACAGTGGCCAATATTCAGCAAGTAGGAGTTAGACTAAGAGGCTATGATACAATATAGAATGATAATAGCTCCTATTGAACTGCCAAGTCAGCAGGTGATTTAATGAAAGATACATTGCATCAGACAAAAAGCAGGTGCAAATCAGATTAATTAAAGAGAATGTGGAATAAATTTTGGACAAATGTTGGCATACAACATTCTAAATTTTCCACTCTATTTTGGGGCTAAAAATGATTTCATGTTTGCTCTACTATTGTTAGATGTTAGTGTTCTATAAATGTCAACAAGGACAAGTTGGTTAATAGCATCCTTCATAAAAACATATAGGCCATATCTTGCACTTTCTATTAATGTGACAAACACCATGCTTTTGAAGCCCTCTAAGTTTCTATCTACTCTTTCTATTAATTAGAGAGGAGAGTTGAAAACTTTGAGCATGACTTCATATTTTCCTTGCAGTTATATCAATTGTGTGCCATATACCTTGAAGCTCAGTTACTAGATTTGTAAACATTTAGATGTTCATGTGTTCTTATTGAATTGATAGCTTTATTATTTTAAAATGATCCTCTAGAAATGATCTTTATTTGAAATCTACTTTGTTTTATAATAATATAGCCATTCCAGGTTTCTCTTGATTGTTGTTAGCAAAATTTTAGTTATATTTGCTAAATAAAAAAGTTCTAATTATACTTAAAGTGAGTGGTAGGCCTTGTCCTTTTAATCCAATATGACAATCTGCATTTTAATGGGCATTGAAACCACTTAATCTAATGTATTATTGACATCTTCGAATTTAAATAAATTTACTATCTTGCTATTTCTTTTCTATTTATCATACTTGTGGTGTGTATCCTCTCTCTTGCTTTTGTTTTTTTGTGTGTGTGTGTGCCTTTACATAGCTATTACCTTCAAACATATTTAAATAAGAAATTTATTTTACATTTAACTACATAATTATCATTTATGCTTTTTGATTTTCTTTATTTTCTTGTGTAGATCCAGATTTCTATCTAGTATTATTTTGCCTCCATTTCAAACACTTCCTTCTACTAGCTATAAATTCTGTCAATAACCCTTTGTTGAAAACGTCTTTATCTCATCTACATTTTAAAATACATTTCTACTGGGTAAAGAATTTTAGGTGAAGCGTTATTGTCTTCAGTACTTCAAACTCTTTGTTTCATTATCTGATGATGCTCGTATTGTATCTGATAACAAATGGTCTTTTTTAAAATTTACTTTGTGCATGATAGGTATGTTTTTCTGGCTGCTTTTAAGATTTTCTTAAATACTTTGTAAAGATGTTTTAGGTTTTAAAAACATTTTCTTAAAATGAATGACAAACACATTTTAAGCACTTTGGGTACGATAGGCTTTGGTCTACTTTTCTTCATTTTGTTGTGCTTCAGTTTCTTAACCTTCCTTGATTTTGGAGTTTAGTGTTTCCTCAACTTGGACAAATTTTGGCTATTATTTCTTCAATTTTCTGTGTGTGTTTGGTCTTGTTTCT
Organism: Rhinopithecus bieti; assembly: GCF_001698545.2. Taxonomy (NCBI): domain Eukaryota; kingdom Metazoa; phylum Chordata; class Mammalia; order Primates; family Cercopithecidae; genus Rhinopithecus; species Rhinopithecus bieti. Next base: position 5,970,056 of record NW_016803880.1, on the reverse strand, counting down.
CTCCCTCTCCCTTGGGAACTTCAATTACATATAAATCAGACCAACAACCTGAAGTTATTCCATATCTCACTGATGCTTTTTACCTTACTCCAATCTTTCTCTCTCTCTTTTTTTTTTTAACCATAGTTTCTATTTATTTTCAGATCAATTAATGCTTCCTCCTTCAATGTTTAAGCTTTTGTTTTTCCAGATTAGTGCATTTTTTACCTCAGATATTAAAGCTTTTATTTATAAATGTATGATTTGGGACTTTTTAATTATCCATGTCTTTAGTTACCATGAGCAATCTTTTTTGCTGGCTTCTTGAAGATATAATAATAACTATTTTAATAATTTTGCTCTTAATATCTTCATCATTTCTGGGTCATAATGTATTGATTTTTTCAGTATTATGAATTATCTTTTCCTTCTTGTTTACCTTACTGGTAAATCTCAACTGAAGGACATATATTAAGAATTGGCATTTTGGGGTCCTGGATACTTTATATTCCCATAAAAGTGTTTAGCTTTGCTCTGTGATATAATTAAGAAACATGATGTATTACCATATTAGTTTTTAAGTTTGTTAAGGACCAGAATAACATTTATTCCATGGTCAATTTGAATAATTATCATATTTTAATAATATCAAAAATACTTTTTAATATACTCTCTATCATGGCTCATGAATTACAGGTTCAGCATCCCAAATCTAAAACAATCTGAAATGAGAAACATTTTTGGTCCAAAGCATTTAGACTAAGGGATATTCAAATTGTATCAGGTCTCCTCTCTAGCTTGTAAGAATAGGCACTATGCCTTATCTTGACTCCAGTTATTTTTGCATGTAATTTTTTGAGGCAGTTCCTCCCATAATTTTCTCTCTGTAAAGTACTCTATTCTCTGGTGGTCTGCCCTGGGAACTCTAACTGCCTTGGTCTCTCCGGATTCCCAACTCAGTTTCAGCTCAACTCAGTGAGATCCTTTGCTTCATCTGGATTGCTACTCCTTATGTTGCAGCCTGGAACTTTTCTCTAACCAGTAACTAAACTGGGCTTTGCTGATGGAAAATCTGGGACATTCACTCTCAGAGATAATTTATTCTTAAAAACTGTTATTGACTCAGGATCAAGTAGAACCAAAGTTTTGACAGAGCTATCATTGTACAAAGAAATTTGAATAAAATGTATTTTCAAAATGAATTATTGAAACTAAATGAAAGCGACAGGCTCTAGAAAAAAAAGAAAAATATATTATTCTAAAAGCAAATGTAGCTTTTAATAGAAAAGAGCCAAAGATAAATTAGAATTATTCATTTAAGTCAAAGAACTGCTAGGGCAATTTTAATGGCTGTTTAATCTATTAATGGCACTAAAAGAGACTCTTGATGATCATTAAATCAAGGTAGTCTCAATTAAACTATAAGGATGTAGAACTAAAAAAAGGTAATATGATTTGCTGCAAGGTGATATGATTTGCTGCAAGAGTGCTTAATTCTCCTTATTAATTCTGGGATCTGGTCTCTATAAGCATATTACATAAATTACATAAGTAAATGATGTTAGTGAAGACATACTTAAAAATAATCACTAGAAAATATACTATATAGATGGTTACTAAATTTATTCATATCTAGGAACTTTTACTGTATCACTGAAAACTTTTGGGCCATTTAGAACTGAATTGCCTGTCAAGTCACATATTTGAAAACGGATCTTACAAAAGAATTATCTAAAAACTGGAAGTAAATGCTGAGCTTACTATCTATGCCAGCCTCAGTTCTCAAAGTATGCTATGTTCTTATTGCTAAGTCTAAGAGAGAACAGGTGTATTTAATTTGTGTTGATTTCAAAACAGAAGACAATATAATTTGTCATGTAAAATATCTATTATAGTGTCATTGTGTTATATAGCTGTTACATAGACTTTGTGGTCTGGACTAGCTAATGAGAGTAGAAAGATTTAGCTAAAGATACAGTCATATACATGATATGTTTCTAAAGGAACTTGACTGAGAAATGGCCTCTTTCTTTTATTATTAGAATGTATTGACATTTTTTCATGCCACATTCAGCAATTTAATTTTTTAAAATGCAAGCTATATTCATATACTTTATTCTGTTTTTAATAATTTGAAGAATATTTTTATGAATTTCAAAAGTTGCTCATAATTTTTATAAATTATTACCATATAGTAGTCTAGTTTTAAACAATAGACATAGAATTCTATATGGACACAAATAGTAAGTATATTTTTCCATTTATTAGGTGTTATTTCTACTCCATATGCTAACATTCTGAAAAACAGTAAATGACCTCTTCATACTTTTATCTTTTTTAACATTAAAGGTTTTCCAATAAACCTTATGCCTCTAAAAGGAATAATTTCAACATNATAGAATTCTATATGGACACCAATAGTAAGTATATTTTCCATTTATTAGGTGTTATTTCTACTCCATATGCTAACATTCTGAAAACAGTAAATGACCTCTTCATACTTTTATCTTTTTTAACATTAAAGGTTTTCCAATAAACCTTATGCCTCTAAAAGGAATAATTTCAACATGCTAACTAATTTTCATAATTGTAAGCTGTCCAAGATAGCAGAAAGTGCTTGTTAGATTCTCAGAATGTATCCTTTGTAGTCTCTGCCATTTATTTGTTATTTGACTTGAGGCTCTTTGAATTGATCAAACTGTATCTAGTTGTTCACAAAAGGCAATTGGAATTGCAGTAACTGTGACAACTGTCTGAAAGGGTGGTTTCTAGAATAAAATTATGTAGAATGGATAAAGATGTATTGAAAGTCACAAAATTTTTTCAAATTAACACTGACTGAGAAAAATGAAGTGTCATTGTTACTTGCTGAGGTTAGTGCACTGAAATTGGAGAGAAGAAAAATGAAAGCAATTGTCATATCACAAAGAGGACTTTGATTCTGATCATTTTATGTTATCTGGTCAAATTTGGGTATTTCAAAAGAAAAACTCTCTACAGTGTCTTAATTATGTTATAAAGTGTACAGAGCAGCTCAGCTTGTTCCCACATTAGTTGCTATTTATGGTGCATTACTGAATTCTGCCATATTATGTTGAAGATTCAAAAAGAGCATTGATAACACATCACTTAAATGTGACACCTTAATATTGCCTTCTTACTGCTAAAAGTGCTCATAAAATTTGATGAGATTAAATTGGTACCTTTTACTTACTTTGGCTATTAAATTCAATTGATATTTGATCTTTTATAGAAAGAAAAGAGGTAAAGTATAACTTTCAAGGTTTTTTTTTTTTCCCCCTTAGGACTAATAAAACTTGCAAGAAAGATTCAACACAACTAAACAAATTGGATGCAGCAAGAACATCGCTTTCCTTGCCTTAATATCAAACACTTCTCCTGGTGCAGCAAAAGCTTAAGTGACGTAGGTTTAACCCTGTAACTTCACTTCCACTCAGAAGTTTTAGAGAAAATTGTAACTGGATGACACAGTACTCATTTTCCTTTTCTTCCCTTCTTTCAAAATGTACAGCTTACTTCATCACAGCCTCATTATTAGAGCCTTTTCTTATGCATTACCAGTAGTCATCTCTTTGGTGCTATGCCAAAGATGAACAGTTTACTTATCTCTACCTTATAAAATCTAGTTATTCACTGAGAAATGTTCCTTAAAAATACCTACAGGATGAATGAGAACAAGTTATATGAAAATAGATAAGCTTCATTTAACCTCAACATCAAAGGATATGCTGAAATCAAAGAAATTTTAAACGCCGAATAGGTATTATCAAATACATGTTTGAAAGTCCCTTGAGAACTTCATAAAATCAAGAAAGAGGAAATGGATGAGTCCTTAGCAATTCACAGAGCCAGTTTCACAACTTCCTGACCTTGTGGCTTAGCTATACGAAGTAGATGAAAAATAGAAAGCTTTTATTCATCATTCTTGTTGTTCTCCAACTAAAGTCCTTTAAACAGAGAGGAAATGCAAATCCAAGTTGCCTATTTAAAAAAAAGTCTTCAAATTGACATTTCAATGTCTTCATACATTGACCTCTAAAACAGTACAACGTAATAAAGGCTGTTGGATGAAGGATAAAGGCAAGCAATAGCTTTATAACACATTCATAAAAGAGGCCACAATACTGCCATCTATAGCTTCAATATCTGCCATTTTTAGATATTACAATGCATGTTTCATGTTTTAAAATAAAAGGAACATGTGACTTATGTCCTGTCTTTAAGTGATTTTAGGGAAATGTATATATCACATAGCATTTGAATACAAATAAGAATTTCTTATATGATGTTATATAGTATGTTACATAGAAATAAGTGTATGATTATCATTCAGTACGTATAATAAATTTACCAAATTGTATTTTGCTTTTAAGGTTTATTTTAAGATATGAGTTGAGGGTCATGCTAGGTGAACTGCTATTAATAAAACGTAAGTGGATTTCAGGATGGAGATGAAATTTTAACAATAAATCAATTTATAATTATTTACATACAACTGTAATTAAGGCTACTTACAATGTTTATAATTCATATGAAATTTACTCCACCATACTATATATTTCAGTTTTGATAATGGTCTGCTTGAAGAAAAGGAAAGAGAAAAAAGGAGACTCCAAAATATTTTTCTTGTCAAAGAGACACACCAAGAAGATTGTCACTGCTCCAGTTTCTTTCCAAAGTCATTGCTTGCCTTTGACCTTAATGCAACCTCATGTTAAGATCTATGGAGGTGAACAGACTGTATTAGAGACTAATCTACCTTCAGGATTCTAGTGTCTTCTCAGACCCTCTATCGAAGAACTGGGATCAAATCTCACCATCATTTTCAGCTCCTGGAACACCTGGGTAAAAGAGCTTGGTGAGAAATTATGCAACCAGCCTTCCAATTGTAAATCGAGCAGCCTTTTTTGTTTGATTGCTTTATTTAATGGATGTGATAGAATAAATTTAAGTACTGGGCATATATCTATGTTCTGAATTTTGTGGTTAAATCTTATTATTTGTTTTTTTTTTTTTTTTTTTTTTTTTTTGAGATGGAGTCTCGCTCTGTCACCTAGGCTGGAGTACAATCTCACTGCAAACTCCACCTCCCGGGTTCCAGGGATTCTCCTGCCTCAGCCTCCCAAGTAGCTAGGATTACAGGCATACACCACCTTGTCCAGCTAATCTTTTTGTAGTTTTAGTAGAGACAGGATTTCACCATGTTGGCCAGGCTGGTTGAACTCCTGACCTCAGGTGATCTGCCCTCCTTGGACTCCCAAAGTGCTGGGATCACAGGCATGAGCCACTGAGCCCAGCCTGTTTTTCTATTCAAAAGTAAATGCTATTTTGCTATTTTATTTTTGTTTTATATTTAATGAGAATGCATATTGTACCACCCTTCCTTTGTTTTAATTGCCTGAATCTGTGGGACCAGTTGGCCCATACTACACTTTGACTGTGTTGATTCTGTCTGGTACAGTAGGATAATAACTGACTTGTTACTATACAGAGAACTCACTAAGGAGAATTCTTTTAAGTTCAAGGCTACAAATGCAGGTTTGTTACACAGGCAAACTTGTGTCATGGATGTTTGTTGTACAAATTATTTCATCACACAGGTATCAAGCCTAGTAACTATTATTTTTTCTCATCCTTTTTCTCTTCCCACCCTCCACCCTCCAAAAGACTCGTGTGTGTTGTTTCCCTCTGTGTGTCCATGTGTTCTCATCATTTAGCTCCCACTTATAAGTGAGAACATGCGGTATTTGGTTTCCTTTTCCTGTGTCAGATTGTTAGGGATAATGGCCTCCAGCTCCATCCATGTCCCTGCAAAGAACATGATCTTGTTCTTTTTTATGGTTGTATAGTATGCCATGGTATGTCTACACTACATTTTCTTTATCCAATCTATTACTGATGGGCATTTAGGTTGATTCATTGTCTTTGTTATTTTGAATACTGCTGCAATGAACATATGTGTGCAAGTGTCTTTGTAATAGGATGATTTATATTTCTTTGGGTATATACCCAGTAATGGGATTTCTGAGTCAAATGGTATTTCTGTCTTTAGGTCTTTGAGGAATCGCCACACTGTCTTCCACAACTACGCAGCATCTGTAAGGAGCTTAAATAAATTTACAAGAAAACACACACACATTAAAAAAATGGGCAAAGGATGTGAACAGACACTTCTCAAAAGAAGCCATACATACGGCCAACAGTCGTGTGAAAAAAGCTACATCACTGATCATTAGAGAAAAAGAGGACTTTTGCATATGCATCGTTCTACTGAAATCTTGTAAATGTAGTTAAAATTTTGTTTGTTTTTCATTAAAGTTTCTATTGCTCTGGTGTTGTTGAATTTGAGTAAATAACTTATTTCAACACATGGAAGAGATTAATCTGACAATTTTATGTTAAAATTATGGAATGTATTGATGGTTGATTGTCTCTCCATATATTTCTGATCAAATAGTCAGAATGCCTAAAAGACAGGCAAAGTTTCAGTATAGAAAACCAGGAAAACTGATCAATGATGAAAACAATATGGCAAAGCAATAACCGTAGAAATAGACCCACTGCATGTTTCTCCCTATCAGAAATCAGTATTTCAATAAGCACAGGGCAGCCATTACCCTCCTTTGAAGAATCAGGCTCGGCTACTTCATCCCTTCCCTACTTCACTGTTCCCCGCTCAGAGAGGATAACATGCCTCTGAAATGGTTAAGATCAAGCAAGGCAATATGCCCTTAGGAATAAATAAGCAGAAGCAAACTGCCACATACTTTGTGGCTTAAAGCAGCAAAAATAACAAATACACATTTCATTATAGTTCTGGAGGTCAGAAATTCAAAACAGGTCTCAGCCAAAATCAGGGTGTTAGGAAGCATGGGTGTTTTAGAGGCTCTAGCAGAGAATCTAGATTTTCCTTGCCTTTTCCACTTTTTAGAGGCCACCAGCAATCATTGGCTCCTGGTGTATTCCTTCCTGAATTCAAAATGTATCACTCCACTTTGCTTCTTTTGTCATATCTCTTTTCTCTCATCTTTATATTTTTGCCTCCATCTTATAAGGAATTTTATAATTACTTTGGGCCAATCTGTAAAATCTAGGATAAAATCTGGAGCATACTGGTTTGATCATGGCTCACTGTAGCCTCAAACTCCTAGCCTCAAGAAATCCTCTGGCCTCAGACACTGAGTAGCTAGGACTATGGACATGCAACCCCACACCTACCTAATTTTGTGTGTTTTGTAGAGATGGGATCTCCCTATGTCACCCAGGCTGGTCTGAACTCCTGACCTCAAGTTATCCTCCTGCCACAGCCTCTCAAATTATTGGGATTACAGACATGAACTATTGCACCCAGCCTCCAAATATTTAATTTAGTCATCTGTAAAGTACCTTTTCCATGTAAGGTAACATACTTACAGATTCTGCGGATTGGGACATAGATATTTTTGCAAGGAGTGAGCGGGGCAGTGCTGTTAGAAATACTCAGTTTGCCACAAATGCTAGTCACATTCAAGGGACGTAGCTTCCAATGCAAGTTTTGCAACACTTAATAGTTTTGGACACAGTGAACACTAAAAATCCTATTTTTCCCTTCACTATCACAATTCTGCAATAACTTTCAACACATACGAAAAGTGCCAAATAATTATTATGGAATAAAATACCTTCCGTGAACTCACAACGACTGAAATTTACAATCTTAGGTTATTCTCTTTTGCTTTCCTTGTTTCATTCACAAAAGCATTTATTTTCCAGTTCTTGAAAAGTGCCAAGTTCTTTCCTTTTCGGTGCCTTCACATATAATTAATTTTCTGCACCCCTAAAGTTATATAGCTAAATCCACTTTTTAATAGAATATTTAATAACTTATGGTCTTAAAGCTTTTTGTGTATGTGTGATTTTGCTTCATCACTATAAGTGGGGCAAGGGGAATATCATGAACACTGAGTTAATTGCTGTTCCTCTAAAAAAATAAATACAAACAAACAAAAACTGTTTTGTAGTAAATTGTCAATTTGTTTTAAATTTTCAAAATGTGTAAATGCATGATTAATGTAAAACTGGCCAGGCGCAGTAGCCCACGCCTATAATCCCAGCACTTTGGGAGGCTGAGGCGGGCAGATTACCTGAGGTCAGGAGTTACAGACCAGCCTGACCAACACGGTGAAACCTCGTTTCTACTAAAAAATACAAAATCAGCTGGGCATGGTGGCGTACGCCTGTAATCCCAGCTACTCGGGAGGCTGAGGCAGGATAATCACTTGAATCCGGGAGGTGGAGGTTGTGGTAAGCCGAGATTGTGCCATTGCACTCCAGCCGGGGCAAAAAGAGTGACACTCTGTCTCAAAATAAATTAATAAATAAAAATTAAAAAAGTAAAACTTCCAAACAATGTGAATATATTTAAATAAAAAGTGTGATATCAACATCAGCCCCTCCAACGCTAACCTCTCTTCATAGGTTTACAATTTGTAGCTCAAAGCGGGAGTCGCCCAGGTATCTTACTTTTTCAGTGGGATTTTGCACTGTCTGCAATGCTAAGACTGGAGCTCCTGGTTGGCAAAGGGAGAATTCATGTAGAACATGGCAAGGGTTTCAATGAACTCCAAACTATAAATGTTTGCAAAACACTGTAGAATTCTTGTAGTTGGAAAGTAGTCAGCTTGAATAGAAATTACCATTCAGTCAGGGATAGTTGACTCTGGTCAACAGGTGGTAGTTGGTTTGCTTTTATAAAAATGGTAGCAGAGAGGAGTATGTATGGAACCATGTCACTACTGGTCCCTCTTAGCTCTTCATTGATCCATTATAATGGTGAGTGGATATGAACAGCCACTCCTTCCTGAAGAGTATGGCTTCCATTGACTCAATAATGATGGCTTGTGTCACACTAATGAATAATTCACTGACAACTACTAAAGTGAAAGCTAAGGGCAAGAAGAATTTAGAATGAATAGGAGAGAGAGAGAGAGAATGAGTATCAGTTGCAAGCTGGAGACCATCTGCAGAGATGGAGCCTACAGTTCATTGCATTAACCTCCCTCTTCTAAATTTTCTTACAGAAACAGAAGTCCCCAGCAGCCATGGAGGAGCTATTCTCTAACACTGCTTACAAAGTGGATCTGTGTGGCACAAGTGGTAGACTGTGCTCACGAGGAAAACGAGTACTCAGATCTACTGTTTCTGAGAAATCTGCATAATTGACCAATGGCCGCCGTGCTACCCTACTGTTATAAAATGCATAGGAGACAAGGACTAGAAAGAGAAACCTTCAACATATATAAGACATGTTTTTCCTTCCAGACATTTGCCAGGTTATGAGGCCGCATGTGGTTAAAATCTAATAAACTAAACTCAAAATACGCAAAGGGTAGAACTTCCAGGAAGATGTAACAAAGATCTACCAAGTCCAGTAAAGTCAATACTTCAGGGGTCGTGGGCTGGACCTGAAAGGCAGTGTGAAATATTGAGAGGCACAGTCCTCCTTAAAGGAGAACCCTGCAACACACATACCAAAGTCACACCTTCAAAGCTAATAGCTGCAACCTGTTATTGAAACAGACATTTTATTATGACATTGAGGTCACCTCTCATACCTTTCATCTGTTAACACAGAAGTGGACAGATACTCATAAGAAATAAATAACGAACTCAGTAGAAAAAAAGACCTATGAATTGAAAGATAATACAATAAAAATTATATTTAGTAAAGCACAGAGAGAAAAATGAATAGCAAGAAGACAACTTTCTATATGACACATATAGAACACAGTCAAGTAAAGACTAACCAGAACATAATGACAGCCTACATGTGAGAACTTCTCTATTCATTTATTACATTACATGTGTTTGCATCCTTTAATTGTACTCTTACTTTTTATCCTGTCAGCTTTATTCTTTCTGGCCAGTATCATTTATTTAAAAATTAATAGGTAGGACTGACTGGGCGCGGTGGCTCACGCCTGTAATGCCACCACTTTGGGAGGCCAATGTGGGCGGATCACCTGAGGTCAGGAGTTTGAGACCAGCCTGGCCAACATGGTGAAACTCAGTCTCTACTAAAAATACAAAAAAAAAAAAAAATAGCTGGCATAGTGGTGGGCACCTGTAATCCCAGCTACTTGTGAGGCTGAGACAGGATAATCTCTTGAACCCGGGAGGCAGAGTTGCAGTGAGCCAAGATCATGCCACTGTACTCCAGTCAGGGTGACAAAAGCAAAATTCCATCTAAAAAAAAAATTAATAAGTAGGACTAACCAGGTATATTTCTATCGACATTATTTTAAATATTTTTCATTTTAATCAAAATTTAAAAGTAAAAATATGCATAGGGAAAATGAGACTAATATTTATTAGCTATTTAATTTCTACCAACTCTATTAATAATCTTCTGGAATGTCTTAAAGTATAATTTGTATTTTAATTTGGATAAAGACATAACATGAATATGAAGTTATATATTGATTTCTATTATTTTCCTATAAAATCACATAATACATAGTAGGAATGTATAAGATGATACAAGTCAAATCATGGATGCATGGTCATCTTGTGATAAAGCCTGTTCCTCCCTTGATAGCTGGGCATGATGCAGCCCATCTTCATGCTAGGCCAGCTTTCCCTTGTTCCTGTATACCTTAATTTCTCCTTCTAAGATGCACTCCCAACAATGTATGTAGAAAGCTGAAAAAATGAATGAGTGCAGTTAATAAGATACTATTGAAACTGAGCCCCAAACCTAGCTCTGAGCACAATGATAGTTAAAACTTAAGGAGAGGCAGATCAAATAGATTTCATTACCAAAGCAAAGAAGCATATTTGTTCAACAACAGAGCTTTGCATTTGCAAAGGAGAAAAGAGTCTGTTTGGGGTAATTTATTTTGAAATTGCTCTGTCAAAAGCTAATTTCATTTTGGTTCCATGAGGCCAAATTGGCTCATATGTTTATGCTTTGATAAAGGCATAGGAATAATATTAAAATTCTTGCAACTCTACAGAGATTATAAAACTTTCTCAAGGCAAAATTTCTTGTCTGTGGAAAGAAAGAATGGTAAATAATGAATGATGGAAATTTGAAAATGAATTCATTCAACAAACACTTACTGAGTGAATGCTGTGTGCCAGATGCGTTAGGTCTAAATCATCTAGTGCTGCAGTGAGTGAGCCAGAGTGGGAAAATGATGAATAGAACAGACAGGTTGTTATTCAAAATGTCTATTTTTTTCTCCATGCAATGTTTCAAATTTGGTGAGTCACGGTTTGTTATTGATCTATCGAATATTATGAACTATAAGACCCCAATATACAGCGGCTTAAAAATAGAGATGTATTTACCTCTCACCTAACATAGCAGGGCATTTCTAGGTTTTATAGTAGCTTAATCATGTTAGGAAAACATACTTCTTTCATCTTCTACTCCTCTATCCCTATAGGCCTTTGCTTATCACGTGAAAAAGAGTTCTAACCAGCGGGCAAAAGAAAAAAGAAAAAAAAGGAAGAGCAATTCATATCATTTGAATTAAATGACCTAGAATTTGCACATATCATTTCTGCTTCTATCCCATTAACAGAAATAGGAGGTTAGGGAACACCCACTGAAGGAGGTAGGCATACAGTTTTGCTGGGTAGCCAGGCAGGTCATTCTTCCCACAAATAAAAAACACTTATTTTTAATGAAATAATGCAGGGATCTGTGTTACAGGGTAACACGCAGATCTACTCATTCACTATCCCAAGGTAAATTCCACAATTTTTTTTTTGATAAGTAATATCCAGCAGGTTTTTTTTTTTTTTTTTTTTTTTTTTT
>NW_016803880.1:5917714-5958039 GCF_001698545.2 Rhinopithecus bieti | reverse complement strand
CCAAGGTAAAATCCCCAATTTTTTTTTTTGTAAAAAAAATTCCGCCAGTTTTTTTTTTTTTTTTTTTTTTTTTGGACAGAGTCTCGGTCTGTTACCCAGGCTGGAGTGCAGTGTCATGATCTCGGATCACTGCAACCTCCTCCTCCTGGGTTCAAGTGATTCTCTGGCCTCAGCCTCCCAAGTAGCTGGGACTACAGGCACGCACCACCACGCCCTGCTAATTTTTTGTATTTTTTTTTTTTTTAGTTGAGACGGGGTTTCATCATGTTTGCCCGGATGGTCTTGAACTCCTGACCTCGTGATCTGCCTGCCTTGGCCTCCCAAAATGCTGGGATTCCAGGCATGAGCCACCGCACCCAGACACCAGCAGGTTTTTAACCCATGCACTAAATCAAATCCTCTCCCGTATAAAATAAAATAGAGAATAGGAATATGATCACTACCGTAATACTCTCATTTGGAAAACGGAAGAATAAGAAACAAACATCCTCTGTTCTAACGTAAATTAATACATAAATGTGAAAAGTATCTGCTCTGGTATTCAAGGGATTTTCCTTGATGAATATTTACAGCAGTTTTGGGTTTCACTCGCTTGAACGTTTTTCTTTGCTTAGAAACTTCTTGGCCACATCTGAGATTGGACTGAGAATGAAAAATTATGTCCTTAAAACCTGCCTAACATTTACCCAAGAAATTGTAGTTTGTTGTTCATTTATTTAAGTAATATACTTCCTGCAAAACACACAGCAGGTTTTAAGTTTGCTTGCTTCTCATAAGTTTTGTGTGAAAATGATTAAACAAAGATTATATCTTTACGTAGTTGGTTTTATTGTCTGTTAATCTTTGAAATCTTGTTTGTTTTTTGGTGTTTACTGGCCATGGAACCTGATATTTCTATCAATATAATGACAATTACTTTAAAGCAGGGCCTCAAAATGAGAGTTAGAGATGAGACACCACTTTGGAGGGATAGATTAGAAAAATAAACTTCCCTGCTGCTGTGGTACTGCCCCAGGCATTAGTTCAGTGAGTGGATAGTACTTTTGTGAGAAGTAGACGCTCCTTTCTCTAGGCACAGCCAGCTTCATTGCATGTTGAATAAAGCTGAAGCAATGTTTCGGCCCTAACCGGCTGTCTTCATTGGCAGCCTTTTACAGTGTCTAGTTCGGCCGTCCAGACTGGACTTGCATTAAAGCATTCCGGTGCAATAAACCCGAGTGGTTAACAAATGTCCTTAATTTGATACTTGCAGCGGACTGGCTTCCAAAGTCTAGCTGCTGAGATGGAAAAAAGCTTGAGGAAAACTGTGGGCTTTTGATCATGCTGCCTCTTTAGAGGCATGCCAACCCTACATAATAAAAGTTCTTCTCTGGTAGAACTTTACTAAGCGGAAAATATTTTGTGGTTTTCCAATTATTTCTGCTCAACAATCAAACTATGTTGGTCTACCTTCCAGGGATCTCTGGCGACATTTTTGCTATGACTTCCCAAAGGCCATCAACTTTAGCAACAGCAGCTGTGAGTCTTTGTTTAGTCTTTGCCCTGCTCTACTAGGGCAACACATGGTTTGGGAGTTTTTTGTTCTTGTTTTGTTTCTTTCTTTGAGATGGAGTCTCGTTCTGTCGCCCAGGCTTGAGTGCAGTGGCGCCATCTTGGCTCACTACAACCTCTGACTCCCAGGTTCAAGCGATTCTCCTGCCTCAGTCTCCTGAGTAGCTGGGATTACAGGCACCAAATAGTCACCATAACTGGCTATTTTTTGTATTTTTAGTAGAGGTGGGGTTTCGCCATGTTGGTCAGGCTGGTCTTGAACTCCTGACTTCAAGCAATCCACCCACCTCGGCCTCCCAAAGTGCTGGGATTACAGGCATAAGCCATCGCGCCCGACTGTTTTTGGTCTTTGTCCAGCATTTTCCTATATCTTTGTACCAAAATCCTTATGGTTAGAATGCAGGCTAAGCTACTTGCATAAAGGACCACAAAACACAGTGACTTGAACAGTTATCAATTTGTTTCTTTTTTTATATGACAGTCGTGTTAGGTGGACAGAGGCAAGCAGGAAAACTTAATGTTGTTAGAGAGGAAGATTATCTGTAGAATGGGTTGGCAGTCCACTTGGTTAAGACTAACTCATCACACTATGTTGCAGTCTGTAACAGGGAAGCAAAATCGGAAGATACAGCTTTTTCCTCCTTCCTAAAGACCCTTCCCAGAAGTTGCACACGTGTCTTCTGCTTCAGTGCAAGACTAGAAATTATAGTCTGTAGTATGCATTTGTGTATTATGTTAAAATACTCTTACTAATAATAAAAATGGATGGATGTTGATGTAACCAATGTCTTCTTTTAATAGAGTTTTGAATGTTTATTTTAAATATTTATAAGAATACAATTGAGGAAGCTAAAGGGTAGTTCATTTTTAAGTTATTTTATAGGTTATGTTGCCAGTTACTATGTTAATAAAGTATGTAACAAAGCACTAATGACATCTTTTCTTCAAAGTTATTTTCAAATACAATTTTGAGGAAAAGACCATTTTTCAGTAAGCATGTAAAGACATATATGTATAAACAATGAATGATATTCAACCAAATATTATGCAAAGACTTGAACAGAAATTAATGGGATGATCTGTTGGTAACTGAATATTTCTAGGCAACCTTCTTTTTATACCTCTCCTGCATTATGCCACCTTTTGTATCCCTCCATCAGAAGAAGCTGATTATCTGATTAATGTCCCATAAATTCAAAGTTATTATTATAAATGACCTGAAATCTGGCAAAAAATATATAGACAAATTATATCAAACATACTAGCAATGAATTATCTTCTGCTACAGTTGAATATAAGTTTAAGAAAATATTAAAACATTCATAACAGAAAATAAAACTTTAATTCTTCTTGTTTCATAAAACACATTTTAAGTGCTTAAACTTATAATTAAGCTTGTACTTTAGCTGCAAAGAAATACTACAACTACTTGATTATAACAAAACAAAATTGTAGTTGTCTCGCACTTAAATTCTGAAGCTGATTATTTTCATTGGTTACAATCAGCAAATAAGCTCAAAACGTTTTACAGGAGACTGCAGGTTAGTTTCTTCTTTGTCTAAATAAGAAATGTCTCAATGTCAAGGTCAACTTTTAAATACTTGACTATCGGCACGATAATGAGTGAAGTATGGAGTGAAAGTGAAGTGAACGGTATCATTGGTCTGCATTGTGAGTATTTAACAACACTTTTCTTTCACATTTGATTGCTAATCATATTTTCAGGTTGCAAGTTCAGTTTTAACTCTTCAGTTCAATAAATAAATAAATTAGATGAGTTAATAGAGATAGAAGATTTAGAGCAGTGTCTGATACAAAACATTAAATAAATATCAGCTTTTCTGTGCATCTTATAAATGTTGCTCTATAAGTGTTTATGGAATATATTTAGAATATTTCATTTAATTTGTTTCTCATAAAAAGATAGTATGTCTGTAATTTTTTTCAATGAATTATTTTCAATATCAGTTTCAATTAATAACTTGATATTTGTCTTACAAAAATACGTCTTGTTTAGTCAATTCAAAGAGTGAAGTCTATTTTATTACCCCTCTACTTCAACTTTACTACTGGTGTCTTTTACTTGGCCTTACAAACTTATGGAACCACACTAGTAAGTTTTGGGTAATTGCCTGTTCCAAATGTAGAATTTCACTTTTCAAAAGTCATCTTTATTTGTGAAGGTCAGGCCAGCATAATCATTACTTGCAAACTTTGAAGCCGATTGTCTCCGTTGGCCACTTCCTAACAGGTGAACAGTGCTTATGTTTACAGGGTGTCTAAAGTAGAGCTAATTTACTAATTTTTCCATTTATATCCAACATATGTCAAGCATATACTAATATAATTTCTACAATGGCTATTTCGGGAAAAGAAAATACGTAATACAGAATATAAAACTGATTACTTACCAAAATCTCATAATCATGATCATTTTAGAGAAGCGATTGGTTTTTGATATCCAGTATGCACCCATCTACTACTGAGCACATTTCAATGGGGACAATTACAGGCATTGCCTTAATTTTTTTAAATTTAAATACTCACCTTACTAGATACCGAATAAAAGGAAATATGTTGATGTGTTTAGAAGCTTTAAACTAAAATACCTACTTAAATGAGTATATAGAAAAATGTTATAAAAGAGAGCATCTGACTTAAACTACTGCTTCAATCAATAATCAATTTGTGTAATTACTTTAAATCCTTAAAACCAGGAGAAAAGACACAAGCAACTGCATGTATTACACATTTCAAAGCAAGATGCTTAGTAACAGAAAATAACCTTGTAGTACTAAATGCAGATTAATAAGTTTTGAAACGCGTTTATGAAAGTTACAAAATTTAAAATCTTTGTTAGAAAAATAACAATGTAATGAGCATTAAAATTATAGTCATGATATAAGATAGAATATTTCATGCTGAAGGTGGAAATTTGTTTTGTTTTGTTTTGTTTGAGAAGGAGTCTTGCTCTGTCTCCCAGGCTGGAGTGCGGTGGCACAGTCTCGGCTCACTGCAACCTCTGCCCCTCAAGTTGAAGCAATTCTCCTGCCTCAGCCTCCCGAGTAGCTGGGATTACAGGCCTGTGCTACCACGCCCGGCTAATTTTTGTATTTTAGTAGAGACAGGGTTTCACCATGTTGGCCAGGCTGGTCTCGAACTCCTGACCTCAAGTTATCCACCCACCTCGGCCTCCCAAAGCACTGGGATTACAGTCATGAACTACCATGCTTGGCCTGAAGGTGGAAAAATTACCCTTTGGGTACAATGTTCACTATTCAGGTGATGGGTACACTAGAAGTCCAAACCCCGATACTATCCAATATATCCATGTAACAA
The DNA here is from genome assembly GCF_001698545.2 of Rhinopithecus bieti. NCBI lineage: Eukaryota > Metazoa > Chordata > Mammalia > Primates > Cercopithecidae > Rhinopithecus > Rhinopithecus bieti. The sequence continues at coordinate 5,953,149 of NW_016803880.1, read as the reverse complement.
ATCTGCACATGTAGCCCCTGAATCTATGAAAATAAAAAATAAAAAAATTAAGATTATTTTATGCTATTCTTGCATAGTAGGCAGAATAATAGTCCTAAAAAATACTCACTTCCTAATCCCCCAAAGTGTAAATATGTTACCTTACCTGGGATGAAGGACTTTGTAGATGTGATTAAATTAAGGTTCTTGAATTGGTGAGATTGTCCTGGATTATTCCGGTGGGTTCAGTATAATCACAAGTGTCTTTACACATGTAAATGAGAGACAGGAGAGTCAGAGGAAGAGATGTGACCACTGGAACATGTTGCAGAGATGTGGCTGTGACCTGGGAGCCATGAGCCAAGGAGTGCCGTGCCTCTAGAAGCTGGAAAGGCAATGACACCGCTTCTTTCCTAGAGCCCCCAGAAGGAATGCAGCCCTGCGGACACCCACTTCAAGCCTAGTGAGACCCATTTTGGACTTTTAACTTCCAGAAGTGTAAGATAATAAACCTGTATTGTTTTAAGCCAGGGAGTATATGGTAATTTGTTACAGAAGCATTAGGAATCTACTGTCTCTGACACATTTAAAGAATTCAAGAAGCCTGAGGTCTAATTCAAGAAATACTATTCAAGAAATACTATTAATCTTTTCTCTACTCATTTTCTTCAACTGCCAAGTGAATATTGTAGTGCCAATCTTACATACCTCACATCATTATGTAAAGATAACATTAATGTTTAAAATAATGCGTTACTTTTTCTATAGTTTAAATGGCTTGCTCCCATGATGCATTCACTCAACAAGTATGAAAGGAGTTCCATCTAGATTCTCTCAGCCCTGGGGATAAAGCATTGAGCAAACATCCACAATATCCTGTGACTATGAAATATATATTCTAGTGGTAGGGAAGTGCATAAACAATAAATATGTAGTGCGTCAGATAGATGATTAGTGCACTGGAGAAAAAGAAAAGATAAAAAGACGTAGAAAATGGGGAGTTTTAATTTAAACTAGAGTCATTCAGTCATTCTGAAAAGTCTCAGTGATGGGGAATTTGTGTAAAGACTTCAATGAAATAAGAGAGGGTGAATCTCATGTATATTTAGAGGAAGGTGTTCCAGTCTCCTTAAAGGCCTTCTGACTGACATGTGCCTAAACTATGGGGAGGCTAATGTGTGTGAAAGGAAGTTACAGAGGGAACCTCCCATGGCAGGAGATGAGTGCAGAAGACAAGCAGGAGAGGAATGGAGTCAGAGCAGATAATTATGGGCTTTCTTTGTCTTTGTTAGGACTTTGGTTTTTACTCTGTGAGAGAATGGATGTCCTTGGGGTATTGAGCAGAAGACTAACATGATTGGAAATAAGTTTTTAAAAGATTCTTTCTGGCTGGTATGGTAAGAAATACCTGAGGTTGGGATGAGATGAGGTAAAAGAAGATTGCAAAAATGCAGGTCACTGATCTTGATGGCTAGGACCAAGGTGGTATTAGTAGAGGTAGTGAGATGTAGTTCGATTCTAAATATAATTTGGAGGTAGAGATTATGCAATTTGCTGATACACTGGATGTAATATATCAAAGAAGAAGGGAGTCAAGGATGTTATCAAAGCTTCCAGACTGCACAGTTGAATTGATGGTGTTCTCCCCAGCTCAGAGGGCAAGACTGAAGGAAGGATAGTTGGGAAAGAGTAAGTGTTAGTTTTGGATAAGCATGAAATGCCTGTCAGCTATCCAGGTGTGGATGTTTTGATGGCATTTGCATATGCCAGCCTGGGTTTCATGGATACAGTCCAGGCTGGAAATAGAAATCCTCATGCATGAATCATTGCACTTATTAATTACAGCTTTGTCAGATTTTCCACATAAAATTTAAATGCAGTAGTAACCATAATTTTTACAGCAATTTGATGTCCCACTACTTAAGAGGCTGGAGCCAATATTGCCATAATGTGATATTATGCAATGATGCTCAGGTAAATAAACTCTCTGTAAAAAAGAAAATAATATTAACCTACAATAATTCATGAAAATCATTCATATTGGATTTTTGGAAAATGCATATTGATTTCAACATTCAGGTAAAGTGAAACAGAAAGTGAAAGACGCTCAAGATATGAACTACTTACTTACTGTAATGAGGATGCTGATTTTGCCTATTTTTGTAATTAAACTATATAAATCATCTTATTTCTTAAAATACGAAGTCCACTTTGTTTTATTTACATTATGTGAGGCTCATAAAGCACTTTGGAAAACTACTTCTTGAGATACTGCATTAAAGACTAAATGAAAAAGTGAATACAGATTATATCCCTATAATTGTTCTGGATATTTTATTTGAATCTATCAAAAAAGGGAGGAGGGTCATCATTAATTTTTTTAAAATTTGTTTTGACATATATTGTCTCATAAGAAGAAGAATGAATTTCAGTATGCTTCCTTTGTTACCATAGTAGCTGCTATAATTCACAGAACAAAATGTAATGTGCAACCAAATAGAGAAAGTTTCAAAAAGAAAGAGAAGGTCTGTGGCCTATGGCCCAAAAGTCAAGCTTGAGAGAAAGTTACTTAAAAATATTGGAGTGAAATACTGAGAGCCAAGCTATAGACATTACCTCTTTAATCTTCTGTTCAAAATCTTCAGTAAAATCTCTCTTTTTCTCTAGTGGTTTGTGGATTCCCTCTCTTTTTTGGTGGGTGTCGGAAATGTCCTACTGGTAAAGGAGAAAGCAATGAAGTGTTAAGTCTTGCTTCATGGAGCAGAAATAGAGGCTGACCTTGAAAGGTGGGGGATACAAGGTTTATACTTGCATAAGAGATAATAATAATAATAACAATAATAATATAATTAGGAACATTGCCATGTTAGAGGGTATAAATTGAGAATAAATAGAGGGAAATTAACCCTGGTTTCACATGTCATGTTAATTTTGGAGAAAATAATATCTAAACTAGAATTAGAATTAGTTTTGATGGAGATCAGAAAGACCTGAGGATGTGAAATGTTCCAGGAGAAAGCAATTACACGTGAAAAGACCTAGGGGCAAAAGTTAAAGTAGCAGGTCTAGGAGCCTAGAGTGAGAGGGAAGAAGTAAGTACTGGATACCCAGAGAGGCACTTAAGGATAGTGTTGTAAACAGCCTTGTCAGATTCATAAGGGAGTTGTTCTTTAGCCTGAGAGCAATGAAGAGCCCAGCAAAGCCCATACTTTAATCACAATCGTGCAAACTGTTGGCAACAAAATGGAGAATGAAGCAGACAGTCTGTGCTTTCATTAAGTTTAAGTTCCCTGGGTGCAAAAGGCACTGAACTCTTAACCATACAGATAAAATAATAATGCAATGACAACCCTACCTCCTTTTGACAGATCTAAAGAATATGCCTAGAATGACTACGGGGATACCAATCCTCATTTACCTTACAAGTTTGTCTTTAATGCAGAGTCTCAGCAAAGAAGTTTCAGAGAGATTAGATTATAACTCTAGAAAGTAAGCTGTAACGCTCTGACAAACAATGAATTGGAATAGTGATGCCTAGTTTCAGGAAGACAGAAGAAGGCTACTATACTTTACTGAGCAATTACCAGTGGAATTTCCACGTTTCTTAGTCTACCTATATTGTTTAATCATAGTAAGCGCACACTTTTATTCCTTTATTAATCTATTTCACTAATATATTTAAGTATATACTCAATAGTAACTAAACTAACTGCACAGATAAAATAAGCAAATTCAATCCATGCTTCATGAAACAAACTCCCTTAGATGCAAATAAAAATTACTATTTTTTATTAATCACATGGAAAAAGTTATAACTGCACTATATCTTTATGATATAAAGGAAGAATAAAATGACCAATGAAAGCATAATAAAGCATAATTTTGTCCATTCTTTAAAAAAAATACAGGGTCTAACTCTGTAGCTCAGGCTGAAGTGCAGTGGTATGACCATAGCTGACTGCATCCTTGAACTTCTGGGCTGAGGTGATCTTCCTGCCTCAGCCTCCAGAACAGCTGGGACTATAGGTGCGCACCACCATGCCTGGATCTAAATTTTTTTGATTTATAAAATTTTAAAAGTACCAAGAGATCTTTTATATCTCAGTAAGGCATAGCCCTGAGTGATAAAATATTAACATATCAGTTCCTAATTTTCCAAATATAAGCCTATTAACTCCAGATAACTATTAGGTCACATTTGATAAGGAAGTTGTCTGTTTTCTTACATAAGTTCACAGTTTTTTTAAATTTTTTACACTTTTTACTTTTTTTTTTCTTTTGCCTTTAACCCTCAGGGAAGCAATATACATACTTTAACACAAACTATACCAATTGTTTACTCTTATACTACAGAAAATGGATAGATGCTATTCTAAAGTGTTCTAGTTTGTCACTGTATGTTCGATTTTAAAATGTTTAAACATTTTTTTCTAGTTATATTTAAACTTAGATTTTACACTAAAATTTCCAGATGTGCTACTAAAATATCAAGAAAACAATAATTAATGGAAGCCTTCCGTAAGCATAGAGACATTAAGGTTCACAAAATGTTTTTGGTCTCCATATTAGTCACTTTATTGGCAAGAGGGAATCAAAAAGAATGACCTCTGCAAGTATATGCAGAAAAACTCTGACCAACAGTCTTTATTTATATATGGCACCAAATCAGGATGATGCTTTATTAGAGTACCACTTCTCCTCCTCCTCCAAAAGGAAATCAACAGAGAATGGAGACTCTAAGAGAACATCCCTATCAGTTGGCCGTCCCTTCTTAAATATCAATGTAATATAATTAGAGCTTTTAATTATTATTCTTAATGTATTTTTTTTTTTTTTGAGACAGAGTCTCGCTCTGTCGCCCAGGCTGGAGTGCAGTGGCCGGATCTCAGCTCACTGCAAGCTCCGCCTCCCGGGTTTACGCCATTCTCCTGCCTCAGCCTCCCGAGTAGCTGAGACTACAGGCGCCCGCCACCTCGCCCAGCTAGTTTTTTGTATTTTTTAGTAGAGACGGGGTTTCACCGTGTTAGCCAGGATGGTCTCGATCTCCTGACCTCGTGATCTGCCTTAATGTATTTTTAACTCAAATACTTAAATCATTCAAATGGCTGAATAGTGGAATAGTGAATAATGATTATACATTTATATTTAAGAAGGGATTCATCATCCCAAGATGATGCATTATTTTTAGTTTAAAAATAACTATTTAATTGTATGGAACAATCAGTTAAATTTTGTCATTTTGGAGGATTCAGAATTTGCATTATTTTCTGAACAGTAGACTGATAGGAATTCTCTTAGAACTTCTATTCTCTGTTGACTTTTTTCTTTTGGAGAAGGGGGAAGAAGTGCTATAATAAAACACCATCCTGATTCAGTGCCATATATAAATAAAGACTGTTGGTCAGATTTTTTCTACATGTATGTGCAGAAGCCAATCATTCTTCTAGGGTTCAAACAATTTTTGAAATACATATTATTGGACCACAAAACTGGTAATCAATTATGCTGGCTTTCAATTTTTTCTAAGTCCAGCAGATAAGAGCAACTAATTAAAATTACTGAACCTGGTTCTACTGGAGTTAATTTTCATGGAGAAGCACAAAGTCAGACTCAAAAGACCCAATTTCTTGCTGCTTCTCAGATAGCTGAATGATCGATAGTAAACAAGTGGAATTTCTAAGATTTATGGTCCTGTATCTATCTGATTCATCTTAGCTCTTACTGTTTTTACTCACGCCTTCCCATATTTTTTTCATTGTGCCTGGTGTTCTTTGCATTACATTTATTTTCCAATATAAAGCTGTTAGTCGACATGCTAGTATGATTAGGAAATACAGTTATATTGCTCCTGTTGTCAGAGCCACAGGTTGCACTGGAGAGCACCCCATTAATTCATATGATCACTCAGTTTGAAACAAATCTGAATAACGACTACGGAGTCCAGAATAATGATGGTTTGCCTTGTTTTACTTCTTTCTTATTTGACTTTGTTTTCTTGTTGTTCGAGTGTCTCTTGGATACCAAATTAAAAATACAAAGAAAATAAATAATTACTTGGCAAGAAGGAAGTTAAAAAAAGTTGAATATAGGTGTTTTCTCTATATACATACTGTTTATCAGCAAGCTCAATTTGTTTATTGTATCCTTTTACCTATTTCTTTTCAGTAATCTAGATTTATTATAGTAACTTATCTCCTTAGATGCCTTTAAAGAAATCTCTTTAAGTGTACTTTACTCAGTGGGGTGCTTTGACAAAATGTACCAATTAGGCTCATGTGAGATGGCAAGTGAGAAGAATGAGTAAGAAAAAGACCACTCCTCACCTCTTTCCCTCAGGCCTCGCTGGGAAGAACAAGAGACTGAGGAAGGCCACCCCCTGTCCCATCCCCAACTCAGATCATGTCTCTAGCATACAATGTTAAAATAAATCATTGTTAAAAAATTACTGGGGTGAGGCTGGGTGCAGTGGCTCATGCCTGTAATCCTAGCACTTTGAGAGGCCAAGGCGATAGATCACCTGAGATCAGGAGTTCAAGACCAGCCTGGCCAACATGGTGAAACCCTGTCTCTACTAAAATACAAAATTAGCTGGGTGTGGTGGCACATGCCTGTAATCCCAGCTACTCTGGAGACTGAGGCAGGAGAATTGCTTGAATCCGGGAGATGGAGTTTACAGTGAGCTGAGATCACGCCACTGCACTCCATCCTGGGCAACAGAGCAAGCTTCCATCTCCAGAAAAAAAAAAAAAGAAAGAAAGAAAGAAAGAAAAGAAAAGAAGAAAAGAAAAGAAAAGAAACACACAAAAAGCTAACTTTTGATTGGATTTCCCATCATGTATATAGAACAAAGCAATGAGAGTAACTTAATATAATCATAGTTCCTATGGGAATACAATAATTTGCTAACAAAGAAACAGTTTCAATGAAGTGTAGTGTTTACAAACCACATCACAGTCTACAAATTATGTAAATTATTGTTGCCCATTTTATTATTTAAATGCATAAAGATTTTTCTTCTTCAAATACTGTCAGCTTCACAGTGAAAATAATTTTTGCTTAGCTGCTCTGGCAGTCCTCTAATGGAAATTTTAAGTCGACCACATCTATCTGCTGCATGATCTATGAGTAAACTAAATGTAGTTCTTTAAAGAGCCTTGTGGCACTGATTGCTTTGACAAATTCTGCATTTGCTCACTCTCGATTGTTTAATTTTTCACTAAGAAGAGAAGAAACAAGTACTCTGTCCTTGAATAGAATTAGCTACAGAGAACACAGTGAAAGTATAATTGAGATGACAGAAAGTAAACAAATGCTTTGCAGTGGCCATAAAGGACTTGAGAAATAAGGTCTTTAAAAGAGTAAAATTCAATGTGCTTGTACCTTAAAAGATAATCTCAACATTGTATATAACAGAAATATTTAACACTTTCAACCTATCAGAAATTTTAACTGTATTTGTTCTTTGGAAAAATATTTTGTGTGGCCAGGTATGGTGACTCATTCCTGTAATCCCAGCACTTTGGGAGGCTGAAGCCATTGGATCACCTGAGGTCAGGAGCTCAAGACCAACTTGGCCAACTTGGTGAAAGTCCGTCTCCACTAAAAATACAAAAAAAATTAGCCAGGCTTGGTGGCAGGTACCTGTAATCGCAGCTACTCGGGAGGCTGAGGCGAGAGAACCGCTTGAACCCGCGAGTCAGAGGTTGCAGTGAGCCGAGACCATGCCATTGCACTCCAGCCTAGGCAACAAGAGCAAAATTCCATCTATAGAAAAACAAAAAAAGAAATAAAGAAAACGAAAAGGAAAAAATATATATATATTTAGTGAGGTCTCCAACATGCCAGGTATTAGTCTCACAGTTGCTATTAAGGTGGTAATAGGACAGAAAAGAACTCTGATTTCTGGAGCTGATTTCTCCAGAGGCTTGTTAGGCAATAGGCTTTTCAAGAAAGCGTTTGTGGAAAACTAAAATCTGGGAAAGAAGAAACATAAATAGATAAGTAAGCAATCTTGATAAGTATTCAAGAAGCTAACATTTGAATCTTATAAGAAAATGGAGAGGTTTTAATATGAACTAGGTATTGATTATGCTGTATGTATTTGGGGATGGAAATTGGATTAGATTAACTGCCCTTATCAGTGACAAGTGTTAAGTTTGCAAAAGAATAAATCTTATGCTTACAATCCTCCTGAGCAAAAGCAGTTAAAGTGTATAAGATTAAATTACGTTGCTTGCTATCAGAATAATATGCTATATTTAGGTAAGTCCTTGAAGGCAATAGCTATATTTATCGTATCTTTACTATGTAAAATATGTACCGTAAAAATTGTCGCACAAAAAACTGCATGTCCTTAACAAAGAAAAGTATGCTTATGAGTTCCACAATTGTTACTGATTAACCTTAATAAAGAAACAAACAAAAAACTCAAATAAAATAAGCTATTGACCAAGGAGAGCAAGAAGAATTTCCAACATGTAGACAGGTATTCATTGCTTCTAATAATGCTTTATCTACACTTTAGAAGCATTTGGATAATAATTTTACTGTATTTCCATAGCCATTGGATAGAGGTAGAGGGGTGTGTGTGTGTGTGTGTGTGTGTGTGTGTGTGTATGTGTATATATGTAATTTCTGTCACTGTTGACCTCTAAAATTAAAGGGCAGAGTCCAAGAGAAAGAATTAATTATTTTTTGAGGAAAATGGAAGTTGATTCATTGCTGTTTCTTATAGGGAAAATAATAAAGGAAGCATAAATGCCTAAATAAAAATGAATACTATTTACATCAGAAAGAGTAACTAAGCAGTCTTTGGTCATGGTTTACAATATTGCAAATCTGAAAATCAATGAACTAGTGAAAATTTAAATATAAAACCAGAGTCAATAAGAGGAGAAAAGAGGTATATAATTTGTGGAAATATTTCATAAGGAAATGGACATTTCTGAAATATGGACTCTGTGATGAGAGAGAGAATATTCGATATTATTGGACAATTTATCTGTTTTCAAAAATTGCTCACAAAACACTTTTCAGTTGTGTTGTTTACTAAGACTGCAACTATTTAACAAATGAATTAATGAGTTAATAAGTGACCCCTACATAATGATTTCTCAGAAATTCTTTTTTGTTTTTTTTTGTTTTTTTTTTTAGACAGAGTCTTGCTCTGTCCCCTAGGCTGGAGTGCAGTGGCACAATCTCGGCTCACTGCAACCTCCACCTCCCAGGTTCAAGTGATTCTCCTGCCTCAGCCTCCCGAGTAGCTGGGCCTACAGGCGCCCGCCACCATGCCCAACTAATTTTTTGTATTTTTAGTACAGATGGGGTTTCACCACGTTGGCCAGGATGTTCTCGATCTCCTTACTTCGTGATCCACCCGCGTTGGCCTCCCAAAGTGCTGGGATTACAGGCGTGAGTGACGGTGCCAGGGCAGAAATTATTTTCAATGTTCTTCTCAACAATGACCGAAAAGCTATTATTTATTTTGATTTAATTAGCCAAATCATATTCCTCTATTGCACCTGGGATTTATATAAAAGTTAAGTGCTTATGAGAACTAAAGAGTAACATGTAATGAAGAAGGATTTCCTCATTAAAATTGATTACCTTTAAAAATAAAATTATTGTAAGGTTAGAAATTCTAATCAAACAATTCATTGTACATTTATAATGAGAAGCTGAGCTTATCTAATTTATCACATAGTATACATATTTGTACATATAGTTATATTTATGCATGCTTATGCATATGTATATAAATAAATAATGTATATATTATTTCATTCAGGCTGCAATAACAAAATACCACATATTGGGTATCTGTAAACAATAGAGATCGATTTCTCACAATTCTGGAGGCTAGTAATCCAAGATCAAGGTAGTAACAAATTTGATATGCAGTGAGGGTCCCTTTCCTGGTTCTTATGTTCTCATGGGACAAACAAGCTCACCATGTCTTTTTATAAGGACACTAATTGGATTCATGAAGGCCCACCCTCATGACCTAATCGCATCTAAAAAGGCCCTGATACTTGATACCTTCGCCTTGGGGGCTAGGACTACAATGTATGAATTTTGGAGGTATATAAACATCCAGATCACAGCACATGAATACACGCACACATACACACACATTATAAACGCAGACATATATATATACATATATATCTTACTTATTACGTCAACAGTACTTTTAATATGTGCTTTTCATGTATAATATATTGTGCTTTCTCTAAAGAAGTTTTAAAAAAGGGTGATAAAGTATCAAGTTTGAAGAAAAGGAAAGATAAGAAATAGGCCATAGACTATAAACTTTTCATTCATTATGCTTCATAAATTATTTAATTGTATATTTGGAATATATGAAAGGACATTTTAAATTTTGTGTAGTGCATGAAGTAAAAATAAAAATAAGGAATACCTGGATATCCCACTATTTAAAATAGTTACAATATTACAAGCATTTTAGAGAAACCTATGGCTTCTTCCAGATCAATTACCTTCTCATCCTCACATAGGCATAATGAATGCTCTATTTTAAAAAGTTTATCTTTCTTGTAATTTCATCTGCAGTTTTCTTCTTTTGGAATTTTATGAATACAATTAAACTGCATGGTGTTTTGACTTGCCTGCATTCTCAACTTTATATTCCTGAGAATCATCTATGTAGTCATATAAACTGTATATCATTCATTTTTCATGGAGGAAATTCATTTTATGAACAAGCTACAATTTAATTTCTTGCTAATTTTGATGGGAATATGGGTGGTTTCCAGTGTGGAGGGGTTACAAATAATGCTACTCTGAGCCTTTTTGCATATGTGTCTTGATGCAGATATGCAAGAAGATACCTAGGAATGAAATTGTTTGCTTTGAGAGTCTAAAGAGAAAAGCGGAACCAATTTTGAGCCTTTAAACCACAGGGAGTAAAATGCAGAGAATGTTTTACGTGTGTGAGAAGCTACCAGAGGGCAGTAAAGCCAGAAGAGGATAACAAAGCAGGAAGCTCTTACTACCCTTTGGAAAAGTGACAGATGGGAAGGCAGGTTTCCAGACGCTTGGTGCTGGTTACGGTTTGCTGAGGCGGGAATGAATTCTGCCCTGTCTTCCCCTTTAAACTTTTTCCTCTGTTTCCCATGGATGTAACTGAGCAGGAAAGCATCTGACTTTGGGACACAGGACGCGTTGTTTATAAGTAACAAACTCCATATGATACAGAGTAGAGCAGCAAAAGGGTGAGGAATAGATTAGATGAAAAATAGGCCTAGCACCAGCACATGTTGGGGTGTTGTATTATTTCAAATACTTGTCTAAAATGGTTGTAATATTCAAATTTCCACAAATAGTGTAAAAGCATTTGGTTTTAGTCCACATGTACAGCAATATTTAAAAGCATCATTTAATTGTGTGTCAGTCTTATGTATATAAATATCCCATTGCGTTTCAATGTACATGTATGCAGTTGCTAATAAGGATAGAAACTTTCCGTGGGTTTTGACCACTCATCTTTTCTCATTGTGAGCGACTCTGCTTTTGACCATTGTCCTGTTGTTTTTGTTTTGTTAATTATTTTAATAATTTCTTTATAGATTCCGGATATTATTTATTGTTTAGTTATATGTGCTGTCTCTTTTTCAGTGGTTAAGTTCCAACTTCCATTTTGTGTCTTTCAATAAAAAGATATTCCTAATTATAATATTATTTTTTATCATTGTTTATTATTTGTGTGTTTTGTTTCTTGCTCAAGAAATCTGTTAATCTTCGTTAGTCACGAAAATACTCTTCTTTATGGTCCTTTAAAGTTTCATCGTTTCATGATTTCCAATTAAGCCTTAAATAGCTGATATTTATTTGCTATATGATGTGAGAGAATACATTTTCTTTCACTGTGTAGTTAGCTGTGGTAGGCCTATTTATTGAAAACTGTGCTTCCATCTACAATGGAAGCTATACCATAAAGCATATTCCCACATAGGAACTGCTGGGTTTTCTACTCTGTTTCTTATATCGATTTATCTATCTCTTGTCCAGCCTCATAATTACCACAGCTTACATTACCATGTTATTATAACTGTGTTCTTTTTATAAAAATTATTGATATGTGGAAAGCAATATCAACTTTTTTAGTGAATTTATGACTCTGAGTCCATTACTTTTAATGGCAAAACAGCAATTTACTTTTGCACCAACCTAATAGAACCCGTTTGTCTAATTCCAATAACATTTCAATACAAGTTTTAATTGAAAATAAATGGATCTATACTATTTAGAGAGATTTGAGATTGGTATTCTCATGGTATTGATTCATCTAGTTCATTAACACGTACATCTCTTTCGTGTTTGTCTGCTTAAATATATTACACTCCTCTTGAAAATGTTTTTGCAGTTAGGCGTGATGGCTCATGCAATCCCAGCACTTTGGGAGGCTGAAGCTAGACCTTCACTTGAACTCAGGAGTTCAAAACTAGCCTAGGCAACATAGTGAGACCTAGCTCTACAAAACAATTAAAAAAAAAAAAAGTAGCCTTGCATGGTGGCATGTGCCTGTAGTCAAAGCAACTCGGGAGGCTAAGATAGAAGGATTGCTTGAGCCCAGTTGTTCAACGCTACAGTGAGCTATGATGGCTCCACTGACCTTCAGCTTGGGCAACAGAGTAAGACAGAGCAAGACTCTGTCTCCCCATCCCCCCAAAATTGGCATAATTATTGAATATAATAGATATGATTTATTTATTAAAAGTCTATCAATTACCAAATTATGTTATCTGTTTGTGGCTCATGTCAATGACAAAATAGCAAATTTAATTTTTTTAAATACTGAAATTGCAATAATTATATGTATACAGATCACTATTTTTTTTTCACTAAGTAAATTCTCCAGGTAGAATCAGCATATAGATCAAGGATTAAACATCGGCAGCTCCCAAAAGGACTTCATTGCCCCTTTCCTAACTCTAGTCCCAAGAGTTAGCATTAACATAACTTCTAACGCCATGGAATAATTTTGCCTTTTTGAGGGAAGTATATATAAAATGAAGCAACTACGCCTTATCTATTTTGCTCAATATAATGTTTCAAAGATTCCTTTACGTTTTCATGTAAGAATAGTCTATTCATTTTCATTGCTGAGTTACTTTATAGTCCTTCATAACTGGCATATAATTGTGACCCAATTTATTTATCTTTTCCAACACTGATGGATATTGGTGTTGTTTCCAGGTTTGGGCAATTACAAACAGCGCTATTATGTACATTCACATACTTATGTGGTGAACATAGATACACCTTTCTGTTGGGCATGTTTCTACCACTAGAATTACTGGGCCAAAAGATCTATAGCCTCAGTACTATCTGCTGAAAAGTTTTCAGAATTGATTTAATAATTTATAGATTCCCCTGCAAAATATAGAGCATTCCATGCACTCACTAACATTTTGTAATGTCAGGACCTTTTTTATCGTCGTTATTTTCTTATGTGTTAATTTCTTATGTGTTATTCTCTTATTTCTCATATTTTCTTATGTGGTAGTATCATTTTTTAATTTTAATTTGTCTGATGGTTAGTAAAACTTAGCACATTCTCATATGTTCTAGTCCACATAGCTACCCTCTTTAGGAATATCCAAATTCTATATTCTATGCTTGGAAGAAATTAAAAAAAGAAAATCGATGAACAACAGAACCATTTTTTCTTGATCTCAAAAAACTAACTTTGGTAAATGAACTAATATCCTTGAAAAGGATATATACTTGTCATTATTTAGTGCAATGACCTTTCTCTTTCTCATTTCAGATTATTCCTATAATTCACTGATTTAGTCCATTTGTTCTGTCAAAATCATGTGTAGTGTTTTAACATCTACAACTATGTTTATGGTATTAGTCTACTTTTAGTTCTGTCAATTTTGCTTTATATATGACCCTCTAATTTCAGGTACATGCGGCTTTTATATTTTTTTCTTTGTACAAATTTATGGGGTATGTGTGCAGTTTTGCTACATACAGAGATTGCATAGTGGTAAAGTCAGGGCTTTTAGGGTATCCATCATTTGAATAATGCACATTGTACCCATTAACCATATCTTCCTAATGAATTGACCCTTTTCTCATTCCATATGCCCCTTTTTACAATTTATAGTCATATATCATGTCTTTAAATTGACTTATTATGTATTTTCTATTTAACCCATCTTTTTTACTTTTTGTGTTAATTAGTTACAAATTAATTCATTAATTTATTCTGTATTAACTTGTTAAGTAGTTATTTTCTTATTATATAGTTAGTGGTACACTAAAGATTAAAATAAACATATATTAGCATTCCATAGAAAACTTTTTACATTTTCCATTCTTTCATAAATGCTAGGAACCTAGCAGTATCTAACTCCAGGTATCTCCTTTCCATCTTTGTATTATTATCATGCATCTCAATACCATACATATGTTAAAATCAAATACTATTAACAGCCAATATTCATTTATGCATACCAAGACACTTAACATCTCTCTTGCTTTTTATTATTTCCCACAATTTTGAGTTTATCTTTTTTTTTTTCTGCCTGCCTGTCTGCTGGTGACAAATTCTTTTTGTTTTGTTTATCCAAATATGTCATTATGTTACTTCTGTTTTTGAAGTATATTATTTGCTGGATGTAGAACTTAATTGATAGCAACCTTATTTCTGGTATTTTAAAAATAGCATTATATTTTCTTATGGATTTAATAGCTTCTTTTTACATATCAACAGAAGTCTTACTTTTGCTCTTTCTAGGTACTATGTTTCTTTTATTCCTCTGATGCTACTTTTGAGATTTTTCTCTTTTTACATATTGTCGAGCAATATTAATCTAGGTGAAATTTTCTTTTTATTTATCTCGTTTAGGTTTCTGTGGCATTGTTGAATTTGTGAGTGTATGTATTTTATCAGTTTAGAACATTCTTGGTTTTTAACTCTTGAAACATTTCTACTTCAATTTTTCTTTCCAGGTCTCTCAGATTTCAACAATTTGTGTGTCACATCTTGAAGCCTCTGTTCCTTTTCTTTCACTCTTTAGTCTCACCATGCTTAAGCTAACACAGGTATTCTAATTACCTGTTTTGCCATTCCTGTAATTTTATTTTTATTCTAGGATTTCCATTTCCCCCAATTATATTCTGAAAATTTTAACCTTTTCCTTTTTTTCTTCACTTTTTTCAGTATTTTCTTTAGCACACTATTTATTTTTAATTTAAATTCTGTGTTTGATAACAACATATAGATATCTCTAATGATGCAGATCTGCTTATTTTGGATATTTTTCTGTAGGTTGAAGTTTATTAGATTCCATCTCTTGGTATGCCATGAATGATGGAATAATGCATCCATTATAGAATGTGGAATGATGCACCTGCTGTATAAAATATTGTACAAGTCACAGATAGCAATTTCTTCCTTCAAATAGGGTTTAACAGTTCATCTTCTAAGATTAAATAGTGGGGTAGCAGAGAGTCCTGCTTGCTTTATTCCTGTCAGGTACTGAGCCAAGTTGGCTGTGCATTATAGCTTAATGTTGGCTGTGCATTATAGCTTAATGTGTCAGTTAGTTCTGGTTTGTCTCTGCAGGCCTTCCAGTTAAGAGTTTGATTTTTCTTCTAGGGGCCAGTCTTCTGCAATACACAGAACTGTAATGTTTTCTCCTTAGAAAGACAAGATTGCAAAGGACCTCCGATTTTATTTATTTGTTTTTGAAGACAGAGTTTCACTCTTGTTGCCCAGGCTGGAGTGCAGTGGCCTGATCTCGGCTCACTGCAACCGCTGCCTCCCGGGTTCAAGCGATTCTCCTGCCTCAGCCTCCAAAGTATCCGCGATTACAGGGTCACGCCACCAGGCCCCACTAATTTTTGTATTTTTAGTAGAGGCAAGGTTTCACCATGTTGGTCAGGGTGGTCTCGAACTCCTGACCTCAGGTGATCCACCAGCCTCGGCCTCCCACAGTGCTGTGATTACAGGCGTAAGTCACTGCGCCAGGCGCACTTCTGAATTTTATATATTTTACCTTCAGAAATCTTAATAATTCTCATTGATTCTAACAGTTTATGTATAGATTTTGGGAGAGTTTTAACTATAAGTAGTAATATTTCCTCAGAAAATAATCAGAAATTTCTGTTTGTTTTTCCTTCCCCTCTTTTATTCGACTTATTTCTATTTATTTGTCTTGGAGTGCTTGCCAGAAACATTTCCTTCTTAAATTTCATTATAATTGTATTGTCCTGAGTTTTTATAAATTAAAATAACTTACTTTTAAATTTTCTATGAAATATATATTGTTTTCTGTAGTTTCTTGGAGATTCCCTTTACTTGCTTAATGATATTCTATGTTAACTAAGAATGTTCAAATCAATCATCTACATCTACCCAGGTGAACATACAATACATTTTCTCTTTTAAGCAATTTAAATAGTGAATTAATTAATTACTTCTCTCATGTTAACCTAGCTTTTCTAGAAAAAAAACTCACTATCATTACATGTTTCTCATGTGTGTATATATATATGAATACAGTTTCAAGTTCTATATGCTGATATATTAAAATTTTTATATTTACATTCACAAGTGATTCTGGCCTATATTTTACGTTATTTTTTGTCTTCGTGACAGTTTTGTTCTCCAATAATTTTTAAATAAGCTTTTCAAAGACAAGAAAGTTCAAAGAGTTTTACAGTGAGGATAAAATAAGTGCCGCCTAGATTCTACGAGTAACATTTACTATATTTGTTTGAACATGTGACTGTCCATCTGTCTATCCCTTTATCAGATGTGTTTTTAAAGCATTTCAGAGCATATTTAAGACTTAAATATACTTCCTCACAAATCCATCAGCATAGATGCTGATGTTGACAAGAGTTCAATTTTGGTTTCTAACTTTTTGTTTATTGAAGAAAATGTATATGCAATGAAATTGCACACTTTTTAGGTAATAATTCAATGAGTTAAAAATATGCTTATTGGTGGGTATCCCAAACACTTATGATGTGCAGAATATCATCATTCCAGAAGGTTTTCACATTCCACTGTCTAAAACATGTCACTCACCCCCACCATCAGGCAACAGTTGTTCCCACCATAAACCAGTATTGTCCATTTTACCACTTTATATGAATAGAATCATATACTGTGTACTCTTTCAGTCACATTCATGTTTTTCATACTTATTCATTTTGCATGCAACAGAAGTACACTTATGTTTATTGCTGAGTAGTTTTCCAATGTGTGAATATACTAGATTTTGGTTTTGTTTTTTGTTTTTTTCCCTGTTGATGAAACTTTGGGTTGTTCCAGGTTTTTGAACATTTCATATAAGACTACTTATAAACTTACATTCAGGGGGATGGAGTTTTGGGAGCATATGAGTATACGTTTGGTTTATAAAACACTGCCAGCCAATTTTCAAAAGAAGTTGTACCATTTTACACTCCAGCAACAGAGTATGAGGACTAGTTACTGCATATCCTTGACAGTATTTGGTATAGTCAGTCTCTTTAATTTTAGATGGTCTGGTAAGTGTAGTGGCATGGCACTGTAGTTTTAACTTACATTTCCCTGATGACAAATGATGATGAGTTATTTATGTATTTATTAGTTACATGTGTATATTCTTTTATGAAATATCTGCTGAAATAATTTGCTCATTTGTAATGGGTTATTTGACCTTTAAATATTGAGGTGTAGAGTTGTAGGAGTTTTTGTTGTATGTGGTTGTTTGTCTTATTTGACAGATTTCAACTTTTTAAAAAGCCTTTGAATGCTGCACCTGGCTGCGTGTGTGTGTGTGTGTGTGTGTGTGTGTGTGTGTTCTATTTATAATAAATAGTTGAGTTTAACAGAACATCTTGAATTTATATGTTTCTCTTTTTAACAAATTAAGGCCATTGCCAGTCAGTCATTCTTTTCCCAAAATATTTGCTGCTGTACTATTTTCAGACATTCTACTCACCCTACTCCTCCTAAGGAAAACATTACAGGTATGTTAGCCCTATTGATACTATGCTACAAGTGCCTGAGTCTGCTCTGTAAAAACAAGAATTGTTTTTACCATTTTTTTAGATTGTATAATTTCTATGAATCTACTTAACTTTTAAATATTTGTTCTTTGGTTAAGCTTAGTGATTTTTTTAATTTCAGGTATTGTGTTTTCATTGTTGAATATTCATTTGCTTCATTTTAGTGTCTTTTACACTTAGATATCCTCTTTTTATTAATTACAATAATGTTTTCTCTTATTTCTTGATTATAATAGCTACTGTAAAATTCTTGTCTTGTAATTCCAACATCTAGGTCAGCCTATGTTGTTAGTCTTTATTAATCATCTCCCCTTCTCAGTATAAATTGTGGTTTTCTGTTTCTTCTTGTAAATTATTTTTAACCTTTCCTGGCTCATTGTGAATGATTCAAACAATCATTCTTGATGGCTACACTTTCTTTTTAGGAATATATGTATATATATATATTATATAGGAATATATAGGTGTATATGTATTAGTACAATTATCAGTTTTGTCTTCAATTTTTCAAGGAATGTCTTGTATTTTTTGTGAGAAAGAGGTTTCATTATTTATAACTTATAAAAGCACTGTAATCACTCCTTTTAAAATATAATTACCACAGCTTCTTATTCAGCAGAGTACCCTCCTGGAGAGTGTTCTACCAAAACCCCTTGATGCCAGCTGACATGCTCATCCATATGGCCCACAGAACACACAAACAACTTTTCACACAATCCTGAGAGTATCAACATGGGCTGCTTCATCTAGCTCCTCATATTCATTATTTTACACAAGCAAAAATCAACAAATCAACTCCATTGATTATGGGTGGCCTTAAATTCTACAGTATGCATGATGAGTTTTCCAGAGAAGAAAACAGTCCTTCCTTGATCTACTCTAGCTCTGCTCTAGTGACATACTTTTTTTTTAAGCATAGAACACTCTTATGTGAAGATACTCCTAATATTCAACAGAAAAGCAACAGCTTATATAATTACATATTCTATCTTTTGACTATACTAAAAGCCATTTAAGTGATCTTTTGTTTTAAAACTGTAGTAAAGCATACGTAACATAAAATTTGCTATCTTAACCATTTTAAGCTTCTTAACTATTTTTAACTGTACAGTTCAATAGTATTAACTAATTCACATGGTTGAGAAATAGACCTTTAGAATGTGTGTGTCTTGCAAATCTGAAACTCTATACCAATGAAACAATTCCCCATTACCCCTCCCCTTGCTCCTGGTAACCACTATTGTACTTTCTGCTTCTGAGAATTTGACTACTTTAGTTTCTAATTGAGAGACAGGACTAGCTGGAATTTCCTAGGTAGATTAAGAATCCCTAAGTCTAGCTGGGAAGGTGACTGCATCCACCTTAAACACGAGGTTTGCAACTTAGCCCACACCCGACCAATCTGAGAGCTCACTAAAATGCTAATTAGGCAAAACAGGAGGTAAAGAAATAGCCAATCATCTATTGCCTGAGAGCACAGCGGGAGGGACAAGGATCAAGATACAAACCCAGGCATTCAGCCAGCTATGGCAACTCCCTTTGGGTCCCCTCCTCTTATATGGGAACTCTGTTTTTACTCTATTCCACTCTATTGAATCTTGCAACTGCACTCTTCTGTTCCGTGTTTTGTTACAGCTCCAGCTGAGCTTTTGCTCGCCGACCACCACTGCTGTTTGCAGCCATAGCAGACCCGCAGCTGACTTCCACCCCTCTGGATCCAGCAAGGTGTCCGCTGTGCTTCTGATCCAGGGAGGCGCCCATTGCCACTCTGGATCGGGCTAAAGGCTTGCCATTGTTCCTGCACGGCTAAGTGCCTGGGTTCCTCCTAATCGAGCTGAACACTAGTCACTGGGTTCCATGGTTTCCTTCCGTCACCCACAGCTTCTAATAGAGCTATAACATTCACCGCATGGCCCAAGATTCCATTCCTTGGAATCTGTGAGGCCAAGAACCCTGGGTCAGAGAACATGAGGAGGCTTGCCACCATCTTGGAAGTGGCCCACCACCATCTTGGCAGCTCTGGCAGCAAGGACCCCCCCCAGGTAACATAATTGTAATCAAGAATTTGAATATTTTAGTTTCTAATTGTAATTCTAATATATAATTGCACTTATACATTATTTTTTATAAAAAAACTTTATTTTAGAGCAGTTTTAGGTTTACGGAAAAATTGAACAGAAATTAGGAAAATTTTTCATGTATTCCCTGCCTCCACACACACATAGATTTCTCCATTATAACATCCCCCAACAGAATAGAACAATAATTACAATTGCTGAGTCTACATTGATGTATCGTTAACACTCAAAATCCATAGTTTACATTAGAGTTCACTCTTGGTGTTGTACATTCTGTGGGTTTGGGTAAAAATATAATGACATGCATCCACTCTTTTAGTTTCAAGAGTGTAGTATCACTACTCTAAAATTCCTATGTGCTCTGCCTACTCGTAATATTCCTCCCACTAATCTCTAGAAACCATGATATTTTTATTGTCTTTATAGTTTTGCCTTGGCCAGAATATCACATAGTTAGAATCATAGAACGGTTAGTCTTTTCAGATTGCCTTTCACTTAGTATTCATTTAAGTTTCTCCATATGTTTTCAGGACTTGATAGCTCATTTCTTTTTAGCACTGAATGATATTCAGTTTTCTAGATGCACCCTAGTTTATCCATTTACCTCACATAAAGACACCTCGGAAGTTTCTAGGTTTTGCAATATGAATAAAGCTGCTATAAACATCTGTATGCAGGTTTTCGAGTGGACATAAGGTTTCAGTTTCCTTCAGGAAATGGCACAATTGCTGGATTATATGGTAGATGTATGTTCAGATTTTTAAGAACCCCCACGGCTGTCTTCCAAAGTGGCTGTATAATTTTGCTTTCCCAATATAAATGAATGACAGTACTTGTTGCTTGACATTTTTGTCAGCATTTAATGTTGTCAACGTTCTAAATTTCATCCACTCTACGGATGATTAGTGGCATCTCGTTGTTGTTTTAATTTGCATTTCCCTGATGATATAAGATGTAGTGCATCTTTTCAGATGCTAATTTACCATCTGTACATATTCTTTGAGGAAGTGTCTATAACAATCTTTGGCCAATTTTGTTTTAATTGGGTTGTTTGTCCTCTCATTGGTTAGTCTTAAGAGCTCTTTGCATCTTTTGGATAACAGTATTTTATCAGACACGTCTTTTGTGAACATTTTCTACCAGTCTGTGACTAGCCTTTTCATTCTTTTGACGATGTCTTTCTCAAAGCAGAATTTCTAAGAATTTTAATGAAGCCTAGCTTATCAATTATTTCTTTTATGGATCCCATCTTTAGTGTCATATCTACAAAGTCATTGCCAAGCCCTAGCTCATCCTGGATTTCTATGTTATATTCTAGTATTTTTATAGTCTTGGGTTTTAGATTTAGATCTGTGATACATATTGGATTAACTTTTGTGAGTGATGTAAAGTCGGTGTCCATATTCATTTTTTGCATGTGAATGTCCAGTTGTTTCAGCGCCATTTGTATAAAGATCCTTTTACCATTTTTATTGTCTTTGTTCCATTGTCAAAGATAAGTTGACTATATCTGTCCGGATCTATTTCTGGGATTTCTATACTGTTTCATTTGTCTATGTGTCCATTCTTTCACTGGTACAGCACTGTCTTGATTATTGTAGCTTTATGGTAAAACTTGGAGTTGAGTAATATCAGTCCTTCAACTTTGTTTTTCTCCTTCAATATTATCTTGGCCATATTAGGTATTTTGCCCCATTATATAAAGATTAAAGTTGGTTTGTCAATATTCACAAAATAACTTACTGAGATTTTGCTTGAGATTGCATTGAATCTATCAGTAGAGTAGGGAAGAACAGATAGCTTCACAATACTGAGTCTTTCTATCTGTCAACATGGAATACCTTTCCATGTATTAAGTTCTTTGACTTCTTTTGTTAGACTTTTATAGTTTTTCTCATGTAGATTTTATATACTTTTATTAGATTTATGCAAAAGTATTCCATTTGGGAGGATTCTAATGTAAGAAGTATTTTTTTAAATTTTCATATTCTACTTGTTCACTGCTTGTGCATGGGAATCAACTGACTTTTGCATATTAATCTTGCATCCTGCAAACTTGCTCGAATCTTTTATTAATTTCAGGAGCACTTTTATCAAGTCTTTTAGGTTTTCTACATAGACGATCATGTTATCTGCAAACAAGGACAATTTATCTTTTCCTTCCCAGTCAGTATAACTTTTATTGCTTTTTCTTGTCTTATTGCATTAATAGGGCTTCTAGTGCAGTGCTGAAAAGCTGTGGTCAGAGAAAACATTCTCACCTTGCTCCTGATCTTAGGGGAAAAGATCCAAATTTCTATTAAGTATGAAGTTTGCTGTAATTTTTTTTTTTTTTTTTGGTATAGATCTTATTTTCAAATTAAGGATGCTCTTTTCTTTTCGTTTATGTATTTATTTTTTATTTTATTTTTTTGTGGGTACACAGTAGATGTATATATTTATGGGGTACATGAGATATTTTCACACAGGCATGCAATGTGAAATAGGCCTATCATGGAGAATGGGGTATCCATCCCCTCAAGCATGTATCCTTTGAATTACAATCTATTGCACTCTTCATGGTATTTTAACATGTGTAATTAAGCAATTATTGACTAAAGTCACCCTATTGTGCTATCACATAATAGGATTTATTCTTTCCATTTTTATACCAATTAACCATCCCCATCCCCTCAAGCTCCCACTGCCCTTCCCAGCCTCTGGTACCCATCTTTTTACTTCCGTATTGATGAGTTCAATTGTTTTGATT
This sequence comes from Rhinopithecus bieti, assembly GCF_001698545.2. Taxonomy (NCBI): domain Eukaryota; kingdom Metazoa; phylum Chordata; class Mammalia; order Primates; family Cercopithecidae; genus Rhinopithecus; species Rhinopithecus bieti. The sequence continues at coordinate 5,930,304 of NW_016803880.1, read as the reverse complement.
TTTAGATCCCCTTCTATTTCTAGATATTATCTAGAAAGATATATCTTTCTAGATAGATCTATCCCCTTCTATTTCTGAAAGTTTTATCACGAATGAGCGTAAGATTTGGTCAAATGCTTTTCTTCATTTATTTGTATGATTTTATAATTTTCTTTCTTAGCCTGTTAATATGTGACTACATTAACTAATATTTTTGAATGTTGAATAACCAGCCTTGTATATATGGAATAAATCCCACTGGGGTCATGGCAGGTAATTATTTCCATACATTGCTGCATTCAATTTGCTAATATTTTGACAAAAATTTTGGCTTCTATGTTCATAAAAGGCATCATCTCTATTTTTATTTTATTTTAACATCTGTCTGATTTTGGTATTAGGGTGATGCTGGCCTCATAAGATGACTCAGGAAGTTTTCCCTGTGAAGCAATTCATTATGCACTAATAGCCCACTTGTCTGAGTCTGGTGAGATAAAACATTCACCCACACAACAAATTACATGAAGAGGATTTATTATTTACAGATAAGTAGCAATGGACAACCAAACTTTTAAAACATATTAGATTTATTTGACAGGTGCTTAAAGCTCTGCTCGGCAGGAATTTGAACAATTCACTCAGACTTGCTCCCCACAAATTTGTAACTAGAAGTTGGTACTATCTGCCCATTTCCCTAAAACAGAAGCAAACACTTTCCTGTCACAGTAAAATTAAGTTTTATCCAACTGTTTTCTTTAGGAACAGCTTTACTTTTGCTCAACTTATTTATTTCCATTTTAGTATGTGGGAGCATAAGTTCTAAAAAAAAGGCATGTAGAGAAAAGGAAGAAGCTATATCAATATTTCATGTGAATTTCTCAAAGGTTACGAACATATTTAAATGAAAATGTAGAAAACAGGCCTAAGGCAGTGGTTCACACCTGAAATCCCAGCACTTTGTTAGGAGGAGGCAGGCAGATCACCTGAGGTCAGGAATTTGAGACCAGCCTAGGCAACATGGTGCAACCCTGTCTCTAATGACAATACAAAAATTAGCCAGGTATGGTAGCACACGCATGTAATCCCAGCTACTTGCGAGGCTGAGGCAGGAAAATCACTTGAAGCGGGAGGCGGAGGTTGCAGTGAGCCAAGATTGTGCCACTGCACTCCAGCCTGGGCAACAGTGAGACTTCATCTCCAAAAATAAATAAATAAATAAAATAAAACGTAGAAAATAAATAAGTTACATAAATTTTAGTAAACAGAAATTCTGGTTAGGCACAGATAAACATCAATAAAGCCAAGGGCATATTGCCATTAAAAAAAAATAAAGTTCAGATATGGTTATATTTATTGGTGAAGTTATTACTGAATCTGACAGCACTCAGTGATTATACTCAACCTGTTTATGGAAACAAAGGAATTTTAAGCTTTCTTTGATTTATTGAGAAATACTCATTGGCAAACGTCTTTTCTGAATCACTCCAGTGTACTCACTCACAAAATCACAAAATTACTATTATAACATCTAATTGAGCAATCTTTTTTTAAATTTTTTTGAGATGGAGTTTTGCTCTTGTCACCCAGGCTAGAGTGCAGTGGCGCAATCTCGGCTCACTGCGACCTCCGCTTCCCAGGTTCAAATGATTCTCCTGCCTCAGCCTCCAGAGTAGCGGGGATTACAGGCATGAGCCATCACGCCTGGCTAAATTTGTATTTTTAGCAGAGACAGGATTTCGCCATATTGGTCAGGCTGGTCTCGAACTCCCGACCTCAGATGATCCTTCCACCTCGGCCTCCCAAAGTGCCGGGATTACAGGCGTGAGCCACAGTGCCGGGCCAAATTGAGCAATCTTAAAGACCACTCACCAGGAAGTTTGATAGGAGCTTTTAGTTTATTGGCAGAGAGCTTTGATGAGCCCTGTTTCAGGATGGCCACTTTTGCATGAGGTTTTCATTTTTCTTTTTTTTCTCTTTTTTTTCGGACCTCTCTAATCTTACATTGTTTTGGATGTTAATTCAGTACAATTTTTTTTCTCATCAGAGATAGTCACTTTTTTGACAACATCGAATTTGACACAGTAATAGTATAATATGAAATATTTTCCTCTTCTTGTTCTATTCCAAAAGAACCATCTTGTCAAACACTGCATAAAGTCTCTCTATTATGTTAAAAATACTTTTCCCATGAAGTTTAAAGAAATTTTCTCCCTTTTGAAAATCTGTTGGGATTTTGGTCCTCAGGGATTTGAGGTCTTTCTATCTGCCTTTGTTAAATAACTTTTTTACTCTGAAAATGACTGGTAATGTAAAAGTTAAAAATTGGAAAATAGTTACCACATAGTTTTATGCACCCAGGAAAATTTGAAAGACAATAAGAAAAGCTTCTGCTGCAGCATAGTGTCTATCGCATGTACAGGGAGGGCATAAGAGCTTGAGGTGTCTGTTCAAAATTTGGACATACTGTCAGAATGAAGAGGATTATTTGTTGACATATAATAGTTTGACATCTGGTATCAAAATAACAGCGTCTTATTTCTTCAGATGAATGTACTAAATTGTAAATTAAGAGTGTACGGAGACAAAAAATAGTAACAATTATATGTCCATGGAAATCAGCATAGAAATTAATGAAAAGGATAGAAGATACAGACTCTCATTTCAAAGCATGCTTTCACTGGTAAAAATGTTGATAGTGCCTATGTAAAACAAAATTTCCTCTCTATTGTCAAGTTTACTAAGAAATAAAAAACGATGAGAAATTTGTAAAAGCATAAAATACAGAATCATAAAAACAATAATGATGGGAGAGAAAGAAACAAATATGCTCTCCCTTCTCAAGAGAATGGATTGTTTACAAAGAAAAGTTAAATAGCTTGCTCTTGCACACGTTTTTAGTTCTAAAGCCTGGATGGTCTTTTGTTCAGCTAAGACAATTGAATGAATATTGGGTTGAGCATAAAGATGTTTTGGAAAAATTCCAAAGGAAAGGTATTAGGAACGGGGGGAAAAAAAGCTACACTATTCTCACTTTATCTTATCAAAATTTTGCATTTTTTTCTCTGAAATACTTGTTTTATTCATTGTATTTGATTATAACTAAGAAAACCTGTAAAATATAATGCCAAGCACATTATTTCTTAGTGCATGTTCTTTTTGTCAATATTATCAAAATTATTTTTTCTTTATCGCAGGAAATAAGTTTTTTACCACATGTAGTTACCAAAAACAACAAAACTATACGACTTTGAAGAATTAATAAAAGCCAGTTTTGTTTTAATAATTTAACATTTTATGGACAGAGTTTTATGATACAGACTAAATTTTAAAAGTCAATGTTATCTTCAAGATAACCCATAAAAAATGTGTCTGAAGTTTACATGTTTAGTGTAATTATTAGGTTTTGTTAAGACTATTTTTTAATACCAGAGAGAGGCAAATGGTTTAGTGAAGAATTAGAGTTTAATAGAAATATGATTCTCAGAAAGTTATTTATAATTTCTGAGCTTAAAAATGTTATTTTAAAAAAATATTAGATGAATCACGTTTATCCCCTCAGATATTCTGGGATTATATGGTATTTTTTAAAACAATACTTTGAAATATGTTTAAAACTTTTAAGGTGCTAATGTTTGTTTAAAAAACTTAGATGTGAATCGGAGTTAAGAATTTTACTTCAACCTGAGTTGAGTTAGTAAGACCCAGAGATTTCCACGACTACTATTAGAATCATACAAAGAAGGCATTAATTAAACAAAAATAATATTTTATGCTCTTGGTATGGAATAATAATTACCAGTACTAACACATTCTCTTTGTGAAAATCAAATAATCGTAAGACATTTATCCATATTTTTTACAACATAGGAACTCTTCTCTTTAACATACATGAGTTAAATGATTTTTAAAAACAGCTTTATTGAGCTATAGCAGATACACAAAAAACTATGCATATTTAATATATAAAATTTGATGAGTTTGAACATATATGTCTACCACATCAAGGTAACAGAAATAGCCATCAAGGTTTAATTTATACCATAATATTCATATTTAATGAGTAAGGAAAATATTGGCTTACAATATTTTGTAAGCCAGTATTACATGTAATAGTCAATAACAGGTAATATTTAGATGTTAACTATAAAATACATAAATCTGAAGACTTTTTTACTGCCTAGATGTGTTTGGATATTTCAGTTGCTATTGATAGATATATAATATTTAATTCATTGGCTCCATATAATTCAAAAATGAAAAGATATGCAGTGCAGAGTGTTGGTTTTTTACTAAATATCAGTTATAATAAATGTTTCACTTATATGAAATGGAGTCAAATAAGTTGAAAGTCATTGTAATTAATAAGTAGGAAATGAAGTGTGAACACATTTCAACTGTCCAACTGAGAAATCTGGGTGACCAGGAGCAGTTAAACTGGACATAGGTGGTCATTTTCCCAGGTGAGCTCTTTGTCATCATCTTTAAATGAAGAATGCAAAACTGCACTTTTAGATATTTTTGAATCTTCAAGACTGAAAGCCTTTAAACATCATAACTGAAATAATGAGAGATTATTAATAAATGTGATTGACTAAAAGAGTTGCCAGGTGAGTTTGATTCCCAAGTAAGCCAAAGAAAGGCAACAGAAGCTAATGAAATGTCACAACAATTTATGACAACTTTTGTTAACACAAAGAGAGTCATTCAATTTCCAAAATAATGTAATTTTAGAAACATTTTATTTCATTTGATCATAGATGCAAGTTCTATATATTATTATTAAAATATTTTATTTTTCTTCTTCCTAAATAAATTGAAATTAACTAGAAACCTGAATAATCAACAGCAAAAATGTAGACTAAAGTAATACAATTATGACAGAATACTCTACTTGATGAACAAAGAGAAAACTATCATATGGTTTAAATTATTTCCTGAATTAAAAGTAATTAAATCTTTGGATTTGTAAAAATACATACATAAATTTGGTGGAGGTAAAAGTAGAAGCCTAAGTAATTTTTATGTTTCCACAGAAGAAAGAAAGGTGTGGGGAGAGAGGGAGAAAGAAAGCAAAGCAATGAGCAAATATTTTTAGGCTTCAGTTCTGAAAGTTAATTGCTGATTTAGCTAACAAGTTGTGCCTTGCTACAGAACCCTGGGGATTATTTTAAATGTAAGTGTTAGAAAAGTATGTTAGAAAACAACTGCTCACTTTTTATGTGTGAAAGCCAAACTGGGCCAAAATGCAATATATTTACATATGTCGTAAGGTCAAGGTTTTCATCAATAAAATACTAAACCTGTGTCCTAGACTCAATATAAAACTAGTGAGTTTTATAAATAGGATATTTTACCTAGTTCAGTTCTCAAATTATTTTTATTCTTCTGTCAAAGGCACATATATGCAAGTCTTAGTGTCTCCCAATACCAACCAGGTTCTACTGTTTAAAATAGTCCTAAAGTGCTTTATTGTTTTAAAGGATGAGGCAATAATGGATATTTTCAATATGGTTTTACACAGCACACCTTACCCCTACAATTTAGAGATTCCAAATTGCCGATCTGGGATGATGTTGGGACACTGGTATTTTTGAAAATACTTTCCAAGTGTTTAATGAGGAGGAAAGTTGTGAAGGACTTTATGAGATAATTTCAAGTAAAGGTTCTTTGCTTAAAATATAGCTAATGCTTCTACTCATTAATGTAACAAACATTCATTGAGAAATAACTTCAGCACAAAGATTAATACAACACTATCCTGTTCCATAATATACTTAAATTTTAATGGAACGTGTGTGTATGTATGTGTGTGGTGTGTGTGTAAAATTTAGACAACCTTAAAGGTGTAACTGAAGGACTCTCAAGTCCACATTTCCAGAACAAAAGCTGCTTCTCAAATACCTAAGTGTTTTTCCATTCCTAAAATTCATCATGACCTAAACCAAACTCATGATCATCTGTCATAAGTTTCTCTACCTGACGTTCTTATTTCTTAAAGTTTCAGCATTGTTCTTGCTGACCTAGTTTTATTCTTTAATTCAACTTTAAGACTTTCCCAGACATTCTGAGTCAATTTAAAAAAATCACTTCTAAATATTACTTCAAAAATATGTATTATATAAATCTGACTTTTCTCTTCCTACCACCAATATGCAGATTCTTGTCCTCATTACTTCTCAATATAATTCTTCTACCCACTGTCTCTAAGTGTTAAGCTTGGCATTGCCAATTATTACACTCTCAGAAAAATGTTTTGTACTCCCTCTGCCTTTGTATGGCAGAGAACACTAGCTGTTTCCCAGGATTTGTTCTCCACTCTTCTGTAGTAATACACATACTGGTTTTCAGTAGGAATAAATATAGTTTCTACCATCCCTGTTGTATGTGTGAGTTGGAAAAAAAATACTGGTCAAAAGTATATGAACAGAAGTGGTGTGAGAAACTTCCAGGAAGTCTCCTTAGACAGAGACAATGCAAATTTCTTCTCTTGCCTTTTTTTGTTTCCCCGCTTTCTTTTTTCTTTTTGGCTGGAATGTTTATGTTTTTGATGGAACTTGGGGAGACACATTTGGTGACCTTGGGAATGAAGATCTATTTGTAGGGGATATAGAATACACTTGGCTTTGAGAAACTGTATACCACGATACCAGGCATAAAGCATTATATTTACATGAAAAATAAGTAAACTGCTCTGTCTTTACTGACCATTATTATGAGCTTTTGGTTACTCCTAAGTAAATATAATCCACTTTAAATTTCCCTCTTTCTATATCTGATATAATATTATATTTCTCCTAGAGTAACTTCTTGACCATATAACTACTCCATTCCTTGTTTTTAGATTACATCTTATCATTTGGTCTTTCAACTAGTCTTTAATGAGGACCTACTAGGTGCCAACCATATTTAAATTGCATAGACACCAGAGTTAAGTCAGATAAAACTTTCAGCCCTCGTGGACTCTATACTTAAGTTGAAGAAACACGTAAACAAAGGACTCAGGAAATTCATATTATGTTATCTGACAATAAGTGTGTTGAAGAAAAAGTAAATTAAGAAAGAAGGATAGCAAATATCAGGGCTATGGGAGGATTGTGGAGGGTGAATTGTACTTTAAAATAAGTCAGGGAGGGCCACAATTAAAAAAAATAATTGTGGCCGGCGCAGTGGCACACGCCTGTAATCCCAGCACTTTGGGAGGCTGAGGCAGGCGGATCACCTGAGATTGGGAGTTCGAGACCAGCCTGATCAACATGGAGAGACCCCGTCTCTACTAAAATTAAAAAAACACAAAATTAGCCAGACATAGTGGCACATGCTTGTAATCCCAGCTACTTGGGAGGCTGAGGCAAGAGAATTGCTTGAACCCAGGAAGTGGAGGTTGCAGTGAGCTGAGATCGTGCCATTGCACTCCAGCCTGGGCAACAAGAACAAAACTGTCTCAAAAAAAAAAAAAAAAAAATTGTATCATGACTTGAGGCGAGAAGAAACCAAACTACATGAGTGTGTGAGGATGGATACTGCGACCTACTAGAGGGAGAATAGAGGGTGAGCGACAAGGCTGGAAACTTACCTATTGAGTACTGTACTCACTACCAAAACCCCAATGTTACACGATATACCCACATAACAAACCTACACGTGTCCCCTGAATCTAAAGTAATATTTGAAATTATTTAAAAAAGAAAGAAAAATATCGGGGCAGACTCTCCCTGACTCCCAACTTTTGTTCATGGTAATTTCTCTACCTGAAGAACCCTTTAACATTATATTAAGTTTTTGAAATTCAAGATTTCTTATAAGATCTCAAATGTACTTTCTTATAAAAGCCTTTTCGAATACCCTTGTCCAGGTGATGACTCCTCAATGACATGATAGCCTGACTGACTGTACTTTCTATCTCTTACTAAAGTCTGGCTGTAATTGAGTAAGTCTTAACCCTCTTCTCTGATATACTGTTTCCTGAAGTTATGCATTGAAAAACAACATTTATCATGTAATACCAATTAACATACAAGAAAACTCATCATATACCGATGCATGCATGTATGTATGTAATACTTCTAATTCAACAACATGTCATTTTATTATCATACATTTTGACACAATTTTGCTAATTAAAATGTTTGTTTCCTTATATCAAGGCCTGCTGGAATTCTAGTTAAGTATGCACAAAGTAGCTTAGCAAGTGAGGATTCTCAAAGAGAGAAGTACAATATTTTTTAGGCTATAAATGAGGATTAATGAAACAATTCTACATCAGATTTCTCATCAAACATACTAATTATTGTTGTCTTTTACTTGACTGACTGGCCAAGAGAAAGACTGTCAGATCCCTGTTTCCTAAAACAGCACAGTCCTATTCTTTTGCAGTTTTGGAGGCCAGAATTCAGAAATGGGTTTTACAGAGTCAAAATCAACGTGTCTGAAGGGTCGTGGTCTCTCTGGAGGCTGGAGTGGAGAATCCTTTTGCTTGCTTTTTCCAGCTTCTAGGACTGTATTTCTTGTATTCCTTGCCTTTCAGCCCCTTCTTGCATAGCCAGTCAACAGTATAGCTTAAGTCATCACATCGCCTTCTTCTGTGTAAAATCCCCTTTAGTGCAACCTTAAAAGTACACTTGGGATTATATTTACCAACTATCTGAGAATACAGAATAATCGCTCCATTTTAAGATTCTTAATTTAATTAATCTGCAAAATTCCTTTGGCCATAAAAACGTTCACAGGTTCCAGGCATTAGGACATGGATATCTCTAGGGGGCCATTATTCAGCCTACCTTCATGCCATATAATAAAGCAATTTGGCTTGAGAAGATAAGTAGCAATTTGTTCTGAGAAGAAAGTTCACCAGCAAAAGCCTCACACACTGGAAAGTTCAAAATATACCCCTTTTATATCTAGAATGCTTAAAATTTCAACTCCAATTTGAATATGCCACACAAGTACTCCCTATAGCTGTGGCAGTAACATTCTATCTACGGCAGTCTCAAGTGGAATACCTTCATGGCTTCCTCAGGATTTTGCCCATGACAGGGAGGGAACTGACAAGTATGCTGAACATATTCTGGCCCTTGCATCCTTGTCGTACTGGAAAGGGTCACGTCATACTGTAGATCAGAGAGAGATAGGAGATTCAAACCAAACAGCCAAATTAATCCTTCCTTCTTGTATTTTCTTATAAAACAATTATTCTCACAAATTGAACTGGGACGTTTGAGTTTAAAAGCCAAGAACTGACCACCTCTCTTCTCTAGTGCTATCTGACAAATTCACTCTGGGGCAGAGGGCAGTAGATGCCTTAATAGGGAACCATAATGTGGAAAAAATCCAGTTAACACCTAACGTTACACACACACACAGAGTACATATTTTAAAACTTATTCATATTTCTTCCCCTTGAAGAGTGGTTCTAAAATTTCAGCATGTGTCAGCATCACCTAGAGGCCTTTTTAAAAAAGGTAGGCAAAGCCTACCCCTAGGAAATCTGATCCAATTGATCTGCAGAGGGCCAAGAATTTCCGTTTCTAGCAAGTTCCCAGGTGATACTGGTCCTACATATTCAGGGACCACCGCTTTAAAATGTAACTGATACTATGTCTTCTAGTTCTCAGTTCACAGTTGATGACTAAAAAGCTGCTTTTATCATGGTTCTGAAATTAGATCAATTTCACCTATGATACACAGCCTGTAAAAAAAAAATGCCTTATAGTAGCTTTAATCTTGTATTCAGACTGTTTTACAGAAGAGATTTTCATAGTGTCAGTGGACCTGAGATTTGTAGTGAATCTCAATCTCCTCCTATATGTTATTTTTCTCCTTATTATAAACTTCATCTAGAATTAGGGCAAGCTCCCAAGTGAGACTAAAATTCCATCAGCTTCATTTTACCTACAGAAGTCTTTTCAGAAAGAGAACCTTTGATCAACCTTCCAGGGTGTCATGATTTCTCTGAGAGATGGAAGGAAAAAAAATCAAATCCATCACCGCAAAATAACCAGCAGAGAAGCCTTCCTCACTCCCAGCTCTAGTCCTCTTGCCACATAATCGCTTTAAGGCTTCTTATGGCCACATTAGGGGTTGAGCTCAAAGTCTTCTCTAAAACACAAAATGTAGAGAAGTAATTCTTTACGAATACCGAATAAAGCTTACATTTTTTGTACGTATTTTTATAAATGTGGGAATTCCATTTATTCCCAATTCATGTGGGCAGGAACATATTATCCTGTGAATTAAAATCTCTATGGTGACATGGCAAGAACTATCTAAGAGATTCTCATATGAACATAAATTAAGAAATTAAGATGATTCTTTTAGAAATCACAAACCACATAAAGGGCAAAGAAATTTACCTTTTTCAAGATATTGTTAATTGTTAAAATGTTCTTTATTATGATTTTCCAGAATTTTAGTCAAGCACACATATGAGCTCTACTACTTTTTATCCCACGAAACCAATTACTTACAGCTCTACAAACATACTTTTACTGAAATGAGCAGCTTTGTCCTTTAGCCTTGTTGCAGGCATCAAATATCATGGCAATTATGGAAAGACTATTCAGTGTACATTAATTGGTGGCAAAAATCTATGAGACTTGGCATTGCCCCTTTATGTAAGGGCTGTAGTTTCCTGTCTAACGTTATTATGGTAGTTATTTTTGTAATTCTTGCTCTGAACTCTGATTGTTTTTAAAATTGAGATTATAAGATAATTTTTTGGGATTCTATTACTACTTGGCATAAAAGAAATGAATCTACTGGTGTGTTCTCTAGAGCTTTCTTCAGATTTAATGCTACAATAACAGACTTTTTGCCATCTCTGTGGAAAGCAACAGACTCTCTTGAAAGCCTCTTAGACATCAATTATTGTCTTCATTTCTTGAAATTAAACAGAACCATTGTGAAATTAAACAGAACCTATATTACCAAATAAAGGACTATAGGATGTAAATCATATACACTTGAAAGAGGATATGGAAAGGGTAGGTCTGGAAAGGGCACTTAGAAATCCAGAGAGAAGTCACCAGTAAGCCCTCTTGAAGCACTGAGGTCTAGAGATAAGTCAGAGTTTTCCGGCTCGTCCAGATGCCACATTGAAACCATGAAGGGGAGCTAATGGGAGCTGCTGCCTCTATGCCTCTCAATGGGCCTGAAATCACTGTTGGTCAGCAGGGAAAGTAGGGAAGAAGAGCTGGGTTAATTAATAAGTAACGGAACCAGGACAAGTTGGACCCTGCTGGTCTTTTTGCATCTGGCTGTCACCTTGTGTAATCATGAAACCTTCAGAAAGCAATGGGTCCTCCTTCACCTCTCATTTCCAAATCTCATGAAATGTCTCTGTGGCCAATTCTAACTCAGAACCACACAGAGAAAGGGACTCAGGAAAACTTAGTTCCAGGTTAGATATGTCGACACAGGGCAAAACTACCACTGCGGTTTTGTAATGGAAGCATTACTTCTTGCTACTTCCTTATTAAAATCAAATAAATATGTGTTTCAGTGTGTAAATGAGTACCTCAATGGCTAAATTTTTTATTGGCTTTTACTATATCCAACAAGTATTATATACATATGTAAATACATATATAGAGGGAGCATGCATAGATATGTACAAATGCTATATATTTATATATGGATATATGTGTATTTTACATATAAACATACGAATAAATATGCAAATATTTGGAGCTATTTTATGATACATACACATACATGCACACACATTTAGTCAAAGACCAGGGCTTAGTTAGATAGATGTCTTCCGGCACTCAGCAGTTCTTTTTCTCTTCATAAGGAAATTTAATTAACATTATCATTGATCCCTCATGTAATGAGGTTATGTATTTTGCATCCTTAATTAAAAACTAGATCTTGAGAATAAACAATGGTGGTAATAGTAAAACATAACTTCCCAGGTGTTTTTTGGAAGTATTGGTATGTGATAATTACCTATTTCTTGAAACATATTTGAGGGTCAGTTTTACTCTTTACAATTTTCGAGCATGGTACAGTTAGTGTCAACTGTGCTGATGATTCCTGTTAAAAACATTTATAAAGATCAGTGTATTCTACTGTTCAGGTTCATAAGACAAAGTGATTTTAATTGATACCAAAAACTGAAATGAAATGAGGTAAGCACACTGCCCTGGTGGGATTTGTTACTTAATCAGTTGCAGGACACACAGCAGGTGATGTGCACTGACGGGGAGAAAGAGAAAGCTGGATTATGCTAATGTTTTAACATGTTAATTCATATTCTTAAAAAAACAGATGTTATTCTCTCATTTCAAAAGTTAAAGCAAAGGCCAGGCACGGTGGCTCATGCCTGTAATCCCAGCACTTTGGGAGGCCGAGGCGGGTGGATCACAAGGTCAGGAGATCGAGACCATCCTGGCTAACGTGGTGAAACCCCATCTCTACTAAAAATACAAAAAAATAGCGGGCGTGGTGGCATGTGCCTGTAGTCCCAGCTACTCAGGAGGCTGAGGCAGGAGAGTGGCGTGAACCTGGGAGGTGGAGCTTGCAATGAGCCGAGATCGTACCACTGCACGCCCAGGCTGGGTGACAGAGTGAGACTCTGTCTCAAACAAAAAAAAAAAAAAAAAAAAAAAAAA
>NW_016803880.1:5890713-5917472 GCF_001698545.2 Rhinopithecus bieti | reverse complement strand
CATGCTTGAAAAAAATACACAATTTTATTTTAAAGTATAATGGCAGTGCTTTCAATAAGAGTGTTTCAGCATTATACTTTTCTCCTTGTCTCATAAGAACTGTACAATCAAGACATATTCAAAACATAGTTGAAAATGGTCTTTGGGGAAAAGCACTGAACCATGATGAAACTTTGTGAATTCTCATGAATCTACTTTAGAAATAAATTGGTATTGAGTGTTTGCTATTGTAGTCTAATTCTACAGATCAGGTTTCAGTTATTACACATAAAGTGATTCAGTGAGTACATTCTTGAGTAGATATTATAGTTCTTCAATTTAAAAAATTAGATTCTGAAAATATGTATTGCATATTGGAATTTAAAGTCTATAAAATCCTCATTGACAAATTGTCATAAACTGGGTTATGTATGACGAGTGATTTCTCTTTAAAAGAAGAACTGAAGCTAAGTCTTTACTAAATTCATCATGAACTGAAACAAAAACACTGATTGCACATAATAAGAAAAGATTAGCCTCAGACTTTATTGATATACTTAAAAAATAACTATGAAATGAAAAAATCAATAACTATTGGACAGAATTTCCCTTCATGCAAATTACTTCACAGTTCTTTTCTCCACATTCAATTTTATAATAATGACTCACAGAGGAGTTTAATTTAGCATCTTAAGAAAATATTTAAGGAAAAGAGAAAGAGTGGCAAAGACACATACAGAGAAAGAAACAAAGAGAAATACAGCAAATGAAATAGAGAGACAGAGAGAGAGCTCAGTAAAGGACTGTCTGTCTCATTACTTATCCTAAGGACAAAAGTCATTTTAGCTCTTGGAATCTAAGGTCTTGAATGGCCTATGAACTTCATATTCCATTTCTCATTTCCCACAAGCACAAAAGCAAAATAAATCTTTGTCCTGATTAACCTTTAAAACATTTTATATCCTACATTATCTTACCCAGGGTTTTAAAGTAAAGTAGCCATGTAGAAGTTATCTCTGTAAAAACCACAGAATACTTAAGAAATATCAAATCTTACTTACTTAATTTATTTATTTATTTTGAGATGGAGTTTCGCTCTTGTTGCCCAGGCTGGAGCACAATAGTGCGATCTCAGCTCACTGCAACCGCTGCCTCCCCGGTTCAAGCAATTCTCCTGCCTCAGCCTCCTGAGTAGCTGGGCTTACAGGCATGCACCACCACACCCAGCTAATTTTGTATTTTTGGTAGAGACAGGGTTTCACCATGCTGGTCAGGCTGGTCTCGAACTCCCAACCTCAGGTGAGTCACCCATCTTGGTCTCCTCAAATATTATTTTTAATTTCTCTGTAGAATCAACATTAAGCCTGTTCTCTGATGCACAGTATAGAAAGGGTATTTTTATTCTAAGTAAAATAATTTAGAAAATTCAAAACTCACAGACATTTAAGAAAGGTCTGAAATGTTCTGATTATTTCCCCGGTAGTTGCTGCATATCCTATACACATCTCTTCTCTGTTGAAACAACGTGCTCTGTTGAAGATAATCAATTAATAAAGCCAGTGTTGCTTGACGTAAAGTAAAATTAATGGCATATCCCAAGCGGTTGTTATACAAAAGATGAGAAATGAAGAAATTGGTTCTGGAATGTACAGTAATAGTCCCAATTGTACTTTCTCATAGCAGAAATCTATTCTCTCAGAATGGCCAAGCCCAGTAGCAGAGGCTCATGAGAACCCAGGCTTCAAAGCTCACAACTTCATCCTTATTATTTTTCACCACTTACTTTTGCATTTATATTGTTTTCCAAGCTATTTCATTGGTTTATCCTGTAATATTTTTATCTGTAAAAGGAAGAAATAGCTTGATAATTTAGTTATCTGTAATCATATTTTAATAATTCTGGAAATGTTGAAGCTTCTTTATAAAATACTCAGAAATTTTTTAGCTTTATTGGAACATGTGATGTTTCTTAAAGCTCAGTAAACTATAACTTACTCTTTAAGCAATGAGAATATAAATTAATTATTAGGTATGCTGATTCATCAACATAGGAAAATCTTATTATCCTGATTTTCAAAGCACAGCAGAATATTGCAGGTCAACTATAGGAAAACAGAATAATTTTCTGTTGGGTCATCTAAATTTTTCAAAAATATAACTGGACTTTTTGTTGTTAAACACCTCTGGAAACCTTATTACTGAGCCCTGAATTATACGAATTTATTTTCATCACACACACACACACACATACACACACACACACACACACACACACATTCAGTATTAAGTTATTAACCATAAACAACATGCTGTGAGGGAATAGAGTATATCATACCATTCTTCACATAGTTTTCTACCTAAATTAATTTGCTCTTCACAAAATACTATATGAATCAGTTAGTATTTGCCTTATCTTCACTCACTGGTATCAAGGCAAAGAATGATTAAGTAAATCTCTTAATGTCATCCAGCAATTAAGTGAGTTTCCAGGTTTCATAGCTCAGGTAGTCTGGCTCCCAAGCCAGATTAAGTTAATAATAACTTAGGAGACAGAAAACGTAATAACTTAAGAGATATTGCATGTTTATTTTTAATCTAGACATAACATGTTATAATTTCATATAATCAGCAGGTCTATTTAAATAAATTCATATTCATAGCAAAGATATAGATGTAGTTGCAGATACAGATATTCATATGCATAGAGATAGAGAAACAGAGATAGAGACAGAGATAGGAATTGTAAGGTATGGGATTACATTTTGGAATTTGGGGATAACTATTGTAATCCATTATATTTCACACACACAGAAAAATGAAAAAAACTAGAGACATCAAAACAATTTTATTAATGACAAACCTATAAAAGTTTATCATTTTATCAAAACTCAGAATTTTAATCCTCAGGGACAACCCACATGCACATGTAGAGTTTTGCTTCTTCACAGGATGACTATAATCATATTGCACTAAATAGTAACACCTATTTATCTTTGTACTTTTCATACATTGTTGGTTACATATTAACGTGATTTTTCTAGCACAAATCCCATGTCAGCTGGAAATGTGGAACTCCCCTATCATTTTTAAGAATGTAAAAGAACTTTTGTGGTAAACATGAGAATGTTTTCTAATGTCACATGTGTGTGTCTTGCAAATGCAAAATTACATAAAATGTGACAACAGAAAGGAAAAAACAACAGCAAAGTACAATCCAATTTCAGTAAGCAAGAAAATACCAATATTTGTTTATTGTAGCTCTATAAAGCAAAGGAATTGTTTGCATTCCTAGACTTTAAAGTGCCACAGTGGCTACCACTGGAAGCATAACTACCCTATTCAGCTCACATTGCACAAGATTCAAAGTGGAACAAACACCAACGGTCTCTGTTCTTATAAGTGTAAAACCTGATTAGCCAAAGACCACCAGAGAAATCAAACCCATTGACTCAGTGAACCAAGGGAAGGCATTCCAGAAGAAGAGTGGAATACTGGTACTCCTGATAAGGGAGGGAAGTGACTTGTATAAACTTTGGGTTCCCACTAAGGGATGATGGGAAGGGATCTAAGGGAAGTAGAGCTGAGTTCTATATTGGTTGCTGTTTCTGAGACAAGATTAGGAGAAATGAGAGTTTCATGAGGGATTGAGTGCTGCTCTGAATTAAAGGCAATGTAGCAATTGGGTATCCCCATGACTGGATAACAACAATAAAACAGGTTAGAATACACCATTTGTAAGACCACTCATAGAGGAGGTCTTTATGCCATTCTGTAGTTGTTGCGTGAGCAGAGAGAAATGATGTTTCCTCCTAATTTTGCCCTGCATTTAATTCTGTCACCTGCCCTTATTAACACTGAAATTGTTATTTTTTTCTTTTCAAAGTTTAAGCAAATTTTCAGCCTTTCAATCTAAGATGGGCTTTGTTCTTTCAAAACCATACAATTTCACTTAATTAAGCTATAACATTACGTGTTAGCAAAGGCAAAATTGCCTTTTTTGGTAGAATATAAAAAGAGACTCCTTAAACACGTGAACTTGTTAAAATGTCAGCCTCTATATTAGTGTGGAATGATTAATAGTGGGATTTTAGCAACTAATAAAGATAAACAGAAAAGTTGATAAATGAGTCAAAGTAACTGGACTTAAAGAATCTTTAAAAAGAACCTTCGAAAAGTGGATTTTGGCATGAGGGGTGGGTAAACTGAAGAAGTGTGGAGAAAGGGAAAATAGAAAAAGCATGTAGGAAAGGATGGTCTATTTCAGAGGAAGAAATGATTTTTTTAATGGGTGATGACTACTTGGGAAGTGATTAAAATATAAAACACTGTGAGGATCTAAAGATAAATGAATGGGACAGTAAAAAACACACGTTTAATAAAGAAGAGAAGCAGAAGAATAAGGAAGGAAGAAAAAACGGAGGAAGAAAGGGGAAAAGAAAAAGTAAAAGGCCAAGGCAGTGACTAAACATGGAAAAAATATCAGAATGTAGTCTTATGAGAAAAAGTATAAATGTATATTTACAGAGAAAATAGAGACATCAATGATTTCCAAGGGTTGGACTTAAAGATTTGAAAGTATAAAAAATAGAACTTTCTTCTGAAATATAGTATAAAAACTAACACATCAGAGAGAGAATACATGGAATATTTGAGAGTGAACAAATGTGGTTTTAGTGTGTTTCAAATTAATCTTGCTAAGTTAAACATGCCTATAATAAAAGTGAATTTCATGATTAAAAATGGCTGGGATGCAGTAAAAGCAGTGTTTGGGTGAAATTGATTGCATTCAATACATATTTGAGTTAAAATTACCGCAGACTGGGTAATTTATGATGAACTGAAATTTATTAGTTCACATTTGTAGAGTCTAGGAAGACCAAGATCAAGATTCCAGTATCTTGTGAGGGCCTTTTTTGCTGTGCCATTACATGAAAGAGGGGCAAAGAGAGACAGCAAAAAGGGGTTGAACTCACCTTTATATAATGGCACCAATCCCATTCATAAGTATGGAACACTCATGACCTAACTACCTCTTAAAGATTCCACCTCTTAATATTGTTATAGTAGCAATTAAATGATCACCTGAGTTTTGCAGGGGACAAACATTCAAACCACAGAAATGTATGTATCAGAGAAGAGGACATATAAAACAAACAATCTAAATGTATACCTTATACAACTAGAAAAAAGCAAATAAAATCCAAAGGAAAGAAAAAACAAACAAACAATGTAAGTTGAGGCAGAGATCAATGAAACAGAAAACAAGAAATCAATACAGAAAATCAGTAAGACCAAAAGCTAGCTCTCTTCAAAGATCAATAAAGTCTGTAAGACTCTTGTAAGGGTATAAAAAAAGAGAGGACACAAATTAATAATATCAGAAACGATAGAAAGACATCAGTATATACGTCACAGATATTAAAAGGATAAGAAAGGAATAACTATGAACGAATCTGATAACCTAGATGAAATGGCCAATTTCTTGAAAGACGCATTCTGTCAAATCTCATACAAGAACAATCAGAATCTGTCTATATCTGAGAAATAAATTGAATCAATAATTAATAACCTTCCAAAACAAAACGTACCAGATCCAGATGAGTTCAATGATAACTTCTAACATACGTTAAAGGAGGAAATTATATAAATTCTCTACAATCTCTTTCAGGATATATAAAGAGATGTGATACTTACAAACTCATTCTATGAAGTCCGTATCACACTAATTCCAATACCAGACAAAGGCACTATAAGAAAACATCATACAAATATCTCTTATAAACGTTGATGCAAAAATTCTTCATAGAATATTAGCAAATCATAGCCAATGACTTATCAAATGAATTATATACCACAGAAAAGTGGGACTTGTCCCAGATATGAAATACTGATTCAACACTCAAAAAACAATTAAAATATTCAATCACTCAATAAGATAACAAAGGAAAATTACACAATCATGTGAATGGATTCTGAAAAAGCATTTGACAAAATTTAACACACATTCATAATAAAAACTTTTGGTAAACTAGGAATGGAGGAGAACTTCATCTTGATGAAGACTATCTACAACAAACCTTCAGCTAGCATCATACTTAATAATGAGAAATTAGATGTTCTCCTACCAAGATCAAGAAGAAGGCAAGGATGCTCCCTCTCACCACAACTTTTATAATTGTACTGGAAGTCATATATAATGTAATAATACAAAAAAAAAAAAGAAAAGGAAAGTTACAGTTATTAGGAAAGACGAAATACTCTGTCTCTTTGTACGTGATAAGATGTTCTATGTAGAACATCCAAAAGAATCAGCAACAAAAAAATTCCTGCAACTCTGAGGTGATTACAGCAAGATTGTGTGATATAAGATTAACACAAATGTCAATTGATTTCTTATATACCAGCAAGGAACAAATGAATGTGAATTTAAGAGCACAATATCATTTACATAAGCACACTCCAAAATAAAATATTTAGATATAAATTAAACAAAATACGCAAAAGGCTTGTATAAAAAAAAGTACATAACTCTGATAAAATATATCAAGAAATAATAAATGGAGAGAGATCTCATGTTCATGGATAGACAGCCTCAATATTGTCAAGATGGCAGTTCTTCTGAGCTTGATCAATAGTTTCAATATAATCCCCACCAACATTTCAGGAAGTTATTTTTGTAAATATCAACAACCTGACTCTAAAGTTTATATGGAAAGGGAATAGACTAAGACTAGTCTATTCTTCAACACAATATTGAAGGAAAAGAACAAAGTTTAAGGACTGACACTGCTCAACTTCAAGACTTATGATAGAGGTACAGTAATCAAGACAGTTTGGTATTAGCAAAAGCATGGGCAAGTGGATCAAGTAAACAGTATAGAGAGCACAGAAACAGGTCCACATGAATACAGTCTGATCTTTGACATAAGAGCAAAGGCAATGCAGTGGACAACAGATAGCCTTTTCAACAAATGGTGCTAAAACAACTAGACCTCAGCAGACAAAAATATAAATCGAAACACAGAAATTAAATTCTTCACAGAAATTAACTCAAAATGTATGACAGATCTAAAGGTAAAATTCAAAACTTCAAAATTCCTAGGAGACAATGTAGGAGAAGATCTAGATGACTGTAGGTTTGATGATGACTTTGTGGACACATACCAAAGGTATTATTCATGAAAAAAATTGATAAGCTGAACTTTATTGAAACTAAAAATCTCTGCTCTGCAAGAGATACTGTTAAGAGAATGGAAAGACAAGCTATAGTAACAGAGGTATATACATATACACATATCTATAAATCACAGATATATATATATATCCTCTTAAAACTCAACAATAAGAAAAGAATAAATCAATTAAAATGGCCAAAGACCTTTACATCTCATGAAAGGAGATGTATAAATGACAAGTAGATAAAAAGTTGCTCCATACCATATGTCATCATGGGACTGCAAATTAAAACAACGTAATACCATAATACACCTCTGCAGTGTATTATGCAGTGGTCAACATTCAGAATACTGATAACACCGAATACTGGAGAGAAGGTGGAGCAACAGGAATTCTCATTTATTTCTGGTGGGAATGCAAAACAGCACAGCCACTTGGAGTACAGTATGGTGGTTTCTTAAAAAACTGAATGCACTCTTATTATGTGATCCAACAATCACACTTTTTGGTATTTCCTCAAAGGAGCTGAAATCTTATGTCCTCCCCAAAACATGCACAAAGATGCTTATAGCAGCTGTATTCATAATTGCCAAAACAGTGAAGCAACCTAGATGTCCTTCAGTAGATGAATGGATAAACCGTGGCTCGTCCAAACAATGAAATATTATTTTACACGAAAAAGAAATGAGCTATCAAGCCATTAAAAGGCACGGCAGAACATTAAATGAATATTACTAAGTGAAAGAAATCAATTTGAATAGGCTACTTACTGTATTATTCCAACCTATGACACTTTGACAAAAGCAAAACTACGGAGATGATAAGATGATCAGTGGTTGCAGACATTGGAAAGAAGAGGGTGGTGAATAGGTGAAGCACAGTATTTTTAGAGCAGTTGAATTATTCTGATGGATTCATAACATCGAATATAGCCATCAGAACATACACACAAATGCACACTTACGTACACATACATTCCATAACACAGGTAAATAAACTAAGTTATCATCATGCAGACAAAATAACATAAACTTGGATATAGAGAGGACTGAGAACCAGAATTCAATTTAGCCCTACCAGACAAAATCTCAAATCCCAGTTCTCATCCTCGTCAACGATGTTTTGAAAAAGTTTTGTATTAAACTGAGTTTTATCATATGAAAAAAATGAAAGTTTGGCTAATGAATTTCTATTTTCCTGCCTAGAAATATTTGTCATGATTCTTCTAGGAAGGCTCAACTTGTCCTAAGTATTATAATGATATTCAACTAGAACTATTTATTGACCTCTCCTAGGTGCTCAGAGTCAGACAGGTTGTATTAGTCTGTTTTCACACTGATCATAAAGACATACCTGGGACTGGGTAATTTATAAAGGAAAGAGATTTAAGTGACTCAAAGTTCAGCATGGCTGGGGAAGCCTCAAGAAACTTACAATCATGGCAGAAGGGGAAGCAAACACATCCTTCTTCAGATGGTAGCAGTGAGGGGAAGTGTCCAGCAAAAAGGAGAAAAAGCCCCTCGTAAAACCATCAGATCGGCTAGGCATGGTGTCTCATACCTGTAATCCCAGCACTTTGGGAGGCTTAGGTGGGCGGATCATGAGGTCAGGAGATCAAGACCATCCTGGCTAACATGGTGAAACCCCGTCTCTACTAAAAATACAAAAAATTAGCCAGGTGTGGTGGCGGGCACCTGTAGTCCCAGCTACTCGGGAGGCTGAGACAGGAGAATGGCGTGAACCCAGGAGGCAGAGCTTGCAGTGAGCCAAGATTGCGCCACTGCACTCCAGCCTGGGCGACAGAGCAAGATTCTGTCTCAAACAACAACGACAACAAATCAGATCTCATGAGAATTCACTATCACAAGAACAGCATGAGGATAACCACCCCCATGATTCAATTACCTTCCACAAGGTCACTCCTACAACATGTGGGGATTGTGGGGACTACAATTCAAGATGAGATTTGGGTGGGGACATAACCAAACTATATCACAGGTTTAAACAAATTTAGCCTCTATTTCATAAAGGAAATTATTAAGACTAAAAATATGCTCATATGAGGGCTTTGCTTTACAGATATGACTAAACTATTGCATATTAACTGAAAATACTATTAGCTTTGAGAATTAATAATATGAGCAAGGAAAATGAGCTTCTTTCCCTTCCTTTAAAAACGTGCCAACCAAGATGAAAACATTAGCTCTACTTGTACTAATCAGTTTTCAGTAATTCAGCAAGTCCCAATACTTGATGATGTCACTCTGATGACCCTGCTGGCAATCGATGTTCTCTAACCTTATGATATACAGTGTCCCTGATCCAGGGCCACCACAGTAGTTAACTTATTCAGTCATACCTACAGCAATTCACTTTATATTTTAGAAAAATTAACCAGGAATAATGTTTCCAAATCATGTGGCCAAAACTAACTGTGCAAGGGACTATCACAACCCTTGCCCAGAGGATGGGTCAAGTTTATTACCAAGCCCATATGTCCATATCATGAATTGCAATTTTATGTGTATGGTGATGACTATAGAAGAGGAAAGGATTTGGATCTCTGCTAGAAAGTGTTGGTACATTTCCTTCTCCTTTTTTACACTTCATTCCAGAAACAATCTGCTAGGCACGTTAGGAAAATGCCAGTTCAGTCATAACTTTGAGCTGAAAATTAAGAATTTAGGGATCAAAGGAGGGTTAGTACTACTTTTAACACCCTCATAGATCCAGGATCAAGAGTCAATACCTGACTTCAAATATGTTGGAACTGTGATGTCCACAGTTGAAGGACTGATTGCAAAAAAAACCCACAAAAAGTCCAGCCACCTCCAAAATTAAAAAGCATTCACATGTAGAAGAGCACAGTATTTCTCAATAACACTTTCTACTTGTGGATATAGCTTAAGACTGAAAAGAAAGATCAAAATACTCATAATGATTACATCATTTTTATGTACTGATGAGTACATTTAATAAGTTCAGAAATGTCAAATAATGTAGCAGTTGTACATTTCTGTGCACTCATACTAAATTATTTCTGACCTAAAAACAAAATAAAATTGACAACTACTAATTTAATATAAATATTTTGTGAGAAAAAGAAAAAATTTCAAATGAAATCAATTCATTTCACATAATGCTTCTTTGAAGGAAACTGGTGTCTGAGTTTCTGTTGGAAATTTACTATCCTATAGAATTTCTGGTATGCATGAATAAATAAAATTATTTATGTTCCTGAGTAATATTTTGTGTTTCCAGTTCATCCTTGGGCACAAATGATTTTGAAGAGTGGGAAGAATTTAGTCTTTATAGATAAAGAATATCTAATGGAAAAAAGTAAGATTTCTGGATTATCATTAGTAATCTAAGTTGCTTATTTTCTTTCATTATAATATCTCAACCTTAATGAAGCAAAAGTAATATCTTATTAAGCATCTGTGAAAATATACTATTGACTTCTAAGATTTCTAAACATGTTTGGTTTTAAAAATTTACTTCAAATATGACTTCTAGATCTTTCAAAGCTCTGAAGACTGACCTATACTTCTACAGGTCTGTATTAAGAAAGGATTAAAGGAAGAACACATCTGGAAAGGTAGAGCAAGAACTTCCAAAAATCCACTTTTCCATAAAAACAACGATAACACTGACAACATTGCCAAAATCAATGTTTCTCAGAACTCTAGAAATTAAACAAATGCTTGCAACCATCCATACCTATGTATATGTATACAATATTATATACAGCACATGTATATGTGTGTATATACATATATGCATACATATGCATGCCATTTTTGCTAGATAACTAGGTAACTTTAGAATCATCTAAGTGAAAAATGCTGTATTTTATTTACATATATATTTATTTATAGATTTCATCCCAAAAATTAATGAAAGCAGCAGAATGCATGGCCTAAATGAAGGAGTTTTCATATTATATGGCTTTGTACATTGTGTAGTATCTTTTTACCTTTCCTAACCAAGTGAAATTCGAAAGAAACGAAAATGATTTTTCTTGTATTACAGCTTGATTAAGCTTCTTATTTAGAACATGACTAGATAAATTTACAGGATACTTTATGAAGGTCATCTAGATTCCACTAAGCAAATTAAATTAATTCACAAGGGTTGGCTGGGTTTTTATGAAGTATTATGAAGACTTCCATTGTTATTACCTATTTTAAGATAATTGTTAAGAAGTAGATATCCCTTGTTAAATTAACGGATTAATTAGAAAAATCATGGCTAATAGTTACCCACCCAGTTATATTATTTAATTACTCTATGGAAAAAAGTTACTAATATCAGGACTACCAGCAACAAGAATTAACTCAACCAAAGCCCCCTCACTATGAAAAGAAAAACAATTTACTTTTTTTTTCACTTTTTTACAGTGCACTCAGAAATACAATTATTAAGCTTTTAGCACTTGACTAATGTTACATTTTTGTAATGAACAGATGTATACCATTTCAGTTTTTCAACATGATGATTATTAATACTAAACATTTTATTCCCTGTGATGGAAAACAAATTTTGAATATGTTCATGCTTATAACTTTAAGAATATAGTTGTTATTGTTCTTGTCATTCTTTATGACTCACTGATTTCCCTCAAAATTAAAATGAAAAGTCAACAGTTTTATGACTGTTCAAGAAATGGCACAAACTGGATGCTAATTATTGAAGGTTTAAGAACGGGTTTCAAAGATTTTTAATTCTAACTACATGTTCGGAGGTTCTCAACCTCCAGGTCACAGACTGGTACTAATCCATGGCCTGTTAGGAACCAGGTCGCACATCAGGATGTGAGCTGCAGGTGAATAAGCATTACTCACTGAGCTCCGCCTCCTGTCAGATCAGCAGGGGCATTAGACTCTCATAGGAGGAGGAACCCTATTGTGAGCTGCACATGTGAGGGATCCAGGTTGCACACTCCTTATGAGAATCTAACTAATGCCTGATGATCTGAGATGGAAGAGTTTCATCTCAAAACCATCCCCCACCCACGTCTGTGGACAAACTGCCTTCTGTGAAACCAGTTCCTGGTACCAAAAAGGTTGGAGACCACTGTTCTAAGCAATCTGTGGTATAAGACACTTTCTGAAGGCAAACATTTTAGGAGGCATTTGCTTTCCACTTGTAGACTGAATGTTTATGTATCCCTGCCCCCACTTCCTATGTTGAAGCCCTAATCCCCAGTGTGATGATATTTGGAGGTGGGGCCTTTGGGGTAATCACATTTATCTGAGGACATACGAGCAGGGGACCTCATGATGGGATTAGTGTCCTTATAAAAGGAGGAAGAGAGATCAGGGCTCCCTCGCTGTAGCCACATGAGGTCACAGGCAAAGGCAGCCATCTGTAAGCCAGGAAGAGGACACTCACCAGGAACCTGACCATGCTGCACCCCAAACTCGGACTTCCTGCCTCCAGAACTATGAGAAAAAATTGTTTGTTGTTTACAAACACCTCATGTTCTCAACTCACAATGGGAACACATGGACACAGGGAGGGGAACATCACACACAGAGCCTGTCAGAGGGTGGGGGACTAAGGGAGCAATAGCATTAGGAGAAATACCTAACGTAGAGGACAGGTTGGTGGGTGCAGCAAACCACCATGGCATGTATACCTACGTAACAAACCTGCACATTCTGCACATGTACCCCAGAACTTAAAGTATAATAACAATAATAATAAATGTTTGTTGTTTAAACCACCTTGTCTATGTTATTCTATGACAGCAACCTGGACTAACATACCACTCATTCATAAACATCACATTCAAGGCTAATTTGCAAACTTTTGTTCTTGATTGCTTCATACTATAATTTCTATTTAGCTAGAACTTATTTTGCATGTATAAATAACTTAAGTACCCCCAAAATGATGGTTAAACAAAGAAATGTTTGCAAGTATAAGATATCATTTTCTTGAATTTTAGTCATATACTATGGAAATAACAAATTTCAAGTTTTTGTTGCTGTGATTATCCTTGCAAATGTTAAAATAAAGAAAACTGAGAAAATGGAGTTTAAAAATAAAGTAAACATAAATAAATAATACAAAATTAATTACAGCAATTTATATTTGTTGGCTGTTTTAATAATACCCCGGAATAAAACTTTTTTTTGCTATTGATTTATGTAGCACAATCTAATACTATATGGGTTTTCCCTCAAATTCCTGGCCTTTTTAAAAATAGCTTATGCTAACCAGAGTAATAATTTTACCATAATGTCTGAGAGATTAGCTTTTTCCTCCATAGTATGTTTATGCTAGTGGTAAGCTGAATAGTGGCTCCAAAAACACCCAGATCCTAATCCTGGAGTCTGGTTCTTATAGCCCATAGAAAAAGACAAAGAGTCTTTGCACTGTCATTAAATTATGGATATTGAGAGAGAGAGATTATCCTCAGGTTAAACCTAAATATAGTCACAGTATTTGTACAAGAGAAAGTCACAGGGCCAGTTGACTACAAATAAGAGAAGTCGGCCATGTGACAGGAACAGAGACTGGCAGAGTCAGAGAGAGAAGATGCTATACCGCTGACTTTAAAGACAGATGAGCACCATGAGCCAAGAAATGTAGCTCTCCATGCAGGAAAAGGCAAGACATAGATTCCGCCCTGCAGCCCCTGAAGGGAGCACAGCCTTGCCAACAGCTTGATTTTAGTCCACAGCACTGATTTCTGGTCACCAGAACTGTAAGAAAATTAATTTCTGTTGTCTGAAGTTGGCAAATTCGTAGTAACTTGTTACAGTAGCCACAGGATAGTGATGCAATATTGTGAATTTAGTTATTTTTTACTGGTTAATACATATTGTTTTTAGTGGTATGAATTCTCCCCCACTCGCTAAACATCTAAAGGTACATGCAGTATGTTCTTTCCTTGTTTTAACAATATCCTAATCAAAATACAAATTTTTTCAACTGGTAAATAAATTTGACTAATACTCTAAAATTCACTTTTATAAAGGTTAAATTAAATGTGTATACTTTTTGAAGCCTATTGATCAGAATCAAAGGTACTTAAATATGCATCTACTCTTCTGAATCCCATTTTGAAGGACATTTTGCATTGTAGAAATACTTAGAAATACATGTTAGAAATACTTAGAACCTGAAACAGTGTTTATTTAGGTTAAAATAGCTATTTTTCCCAAGACAGAGATTATTCTGATACGTGACAGGAAGAACCTAGGTAGTATTTAACAACCCATTTCTTTGAATTACTGCTTCACACCAAAACAGTAAATCTCTTTCCATTTAACATGGAGTTTTAAGATACTGACAGGTTACTATTGATTCAAGAAAGTAAATTCATTTATGACTGGAAAAGTGCCCACATTCTCATTTTAAAAACATTATCAGGGTACATATAAGACCTAAGTTCTTGTTCTATTCTTCTCTAATCATAGAATTACATTCATTCCTAACATGATAACTAACTAACTGTATTGAGTGCTTACTATATGCCAGGCACTGGTTAAAAATTATTCCATGTAGGTAGCAAGGTAATTAATTTATTTTATCACATTAATCCTATAATATCAATACTAGTTATGCTACAATTACAATTTTACTGGTGAAAAAGCTAAGAAACAGAGAGATTACAAAAACTTGCCCAAGAGTGCACACATAATAAATAGAAGAGTGGTTTATTTGCAAAGGCGGTATCCTTAACCACAGTGCCTACTGAGTTTCTGTAAGCGGCAGGTGCACGAGCAACTGCTGACAAGCCACCTAAAGCTCCTGAAGGTAGCAAGAGAGTAAGCATCTCTTAGTTGGTGCCAAATACACAATGTATTGTTTACACACACACATTTGCAGCATGCAATATTCATCTATGATGGATTAGACTGGCCACATGCTAGCACCGTTCTCCCCAGAGCTGCACATGCTGTAACTATAAAAACATTCAAAATGTTGCTTTTATATGTAGGGTATACAAAATTCAGTAAGATACAATCTATAGATTCTACTTCTCATTAATTTTTAAACTTAATATGGAATCTAGATATATACATCTGTCTCTAGTACATGTATAAACAGTATAATCTGACCCATGAGTTTAGCATGAAAATCAGTCACTTTAAGAAATATATAGAAACATTTTAAAGTTTTAAATTAAACTTTTACAACTTTTAAATTTAAATTTATTACTACAATAATGCTTTTACAGGCAGCAAATATTCCTCTCTTGGATTTTCTAAACACCTCTAGTTTTTGTGGTTCATCCGCCCTGGTAAGCAGTTACATCCCAAATGAAAGAGTTAAGCTGAGCTCGTTTAGGCAATGAGTGGGGATGCATCTTGCTTTTACATTATCCTGCTGAAAACTGGTCTACACAGTCTGATACATGATACATATTTTGTATATTTCATGATCTCCACTTAGACTTCCCATAGGCATTAAAGCAAGGTGAGTTTCTCCTTTCAGGTTAAGCCTGCCTGAGAGTGCCTGTTCTGGCTCAGGGCAGGGGATGGAGGATTGGGAGGTGGTTACTTATCCACCAGCCCTAATATTTTCTTCTAGGTGTAAGAGTCTCTATTCACTTGGCACTCTTGTTCTTTTTTCAGTTCCATATTTACTCTCTCCATATCCATTTTTCTTCTCTTTTTCCTTTGTTATTTGTTTGCTCAAAAATGACATGTTTTCAATTGCTCTCGGCTACGCAGTACGCTGAATAGTAAGAGTTCTGTCCCTGTAGTGTATGGTTTTCCAAGATCCTGTGCCTACCAAGGAGTCACACTGATACTGAGATGCGTGGCCCAAATATCCTTGTTTCAGCCCTTAGAAAAATGATTTTAAAAGCACTGAGGTTTAAATTTGAATTAGATTTTATAGTTTCCTAACATTTCCTATATGTGGTTGCTGTTTTAAGTTAACTATCCCTTTAATAGGCTATTCAGGTTGGAATACTCTGGAATTTGGCTAGGGACTCAATGGAATCTCTTCGGAATACCACCCCTCAAGGTTATAACCACAGGCTAGATAACTTTCAGGCAGTAGCTATAAAATTCACCATGATCCATTCCAAGATTGGAACATCAGAGTGTAACTGAAATAAATTATATCTAAAACCTCAAAATGCCAAATTATGTACTTAGTTTTTGTTGTTGTTTGCTTGTTTGTTTTTTTCTGGGAGACACCCCCTCCCCATCACGCTCGTGATCTCTGAAAGGGATTCCCCAAAGGGAGAAGACTGGACTGACCTCCAGGCTCCAGTTAGGTAGATGCTGAAGTATGATCAGCCAGTGATTACCATTGCTTCACTTTGCCAGAGAGTGTAGATCCTGACAACTGGTCTAGTGCTGGCCCAGATCCCTGTGCTGGTCACTATGAATATTTGAGGGATATTGCCATAGTTCCTTCACTGCTTACACTGTTAAAAGTGTTTCCTGGGACACAACTGACTCCTAGTGCCCTGAGTGTTCTGGGTCCTGTGTATTCATGAGCTAAATCATGAATCGCTACCAAAAGTTATCCTTCCTCAGGAGATAACTTCCATCATGTCGCTGGTTGAATGGACACAAAATTACAGCCAGCTTTGCAGTCTGCTTTGCTATATACACAAAAATTAAATTGAATTATAAAATAAATCTAATTACTAGTATTTCCTAAGGCTAAATATATTTAACTTGCTACTCTTATGTAGTCCACCCTTCCACCACCATTGAATAATTAATAGCATTGATTTTATCATAAATTCCATATGCTGTATGTGAAAATTAATTACTTTCATGAGAAAGCTATTATTGGACAGAAATGGTTCTTGATTGTGGTGTCAGCTACCATGTGTCATTTAGGGCTTCTGCAATTGAACCTAGGTCATTGCTCCTGCGTACAGTTTTGCCATCTGATCAGCTACAGTGAGGTGGTTTCATACTGGTAGGCTGGGCTCATTCCTGCTGATCAATGGAATAATTGCCCCTAGAACAGTTTTAATGAATTATGCACAATGTTCATCTTCATTCTGTCTCAAGTCGCTCTATCATTTTGTCCATGCCTCTGATTTGCCATTTCTCCATGGTTCAAATGAGGACATGGCAACAATAAGAGTTTGCCACCCAATCTGTCAGTTATCAAATTTCCAGTGAGGGTCGGGGTAGGGTTCCTGTCATTGTCTGACACTGCTCTTAGTTGAATTAGCAAGTAACCTAATACTTCAATTTCACAATCAATGTAAGTACAGAGTACTACATTTCACTTTCTTTTCTGCTCAGAAGCTAGGCCTTCCAGCATTTTGTTTTGCTCCTAGACATGAAAATAGGGCTGCAGGTGGTGATTCTCATTAGCCTAGGTAGTTCATTTCCTATCTGGCAGTGAATAATCATAGTTGTGATCTATAGGCTCTGACAGGAGGTCAGTTTGGTAATTTCGATGTTTTTCAGTTCTACTTTTACACTACAATTACAAATACATGACTTAATTTTGCATTCACAAATTAAGTACCTCTCAGAGCACTTTTCTTGAAAGGTGGTTGGTCAGAATTTCTGAACTCTTTGGGATGTCTCAGTGATCTTTATAAGAATTTTGCAGCCAATGATACGTTTCTGTATCCAGTGCCTTCATGTCACCAAGCACACCTAGTCAGATTAGCAGGGATTCTCCTGCTGTGAGGTCAAATTTGCACCAATTTTATTGGGGTAGTCATACCTCAACACTATGACTAGATGTGTTACATTCTGATAAAAATATAGGTTTGGGAGGCTCTTTCCTCTAATATAAATTTGGAAAATGTAAAATAGGAGACAGATTCCTAAAATCAGGTAATATAAGGAGATTAATATGTCATGTCACTGATCCCTCTGCAGTTTTGAATGGAGTATAGCAATGTATTCGGTATACAAAAACACCAAAATATTCCCACCTGACAAGAGTAGAGCAGACCTAAGTTTCCATTTAATAGTTTTCTGAGAAGGAGGAAAAATGACTCAAATGAGTCAATGTTCTCCTAATTCTGGAGGTCCCAAAGTCAACCCTCTATAAAGAAGCAATTTCCACGTCTCAGTCCTGGTGTCCTCTTTTTGATGATGAACTTACTGTAGGAAATCTCTAGCAATATAGTGATGCTCAAAATAATGAAACAATAATGAATTTCCTATTCACTGTATCTCAGACAAAACCTTATATCTTGCAGTTGTGGGTATATTTGTGTACGTGTGTGTATAAATGTATTTACACATATGTTTAGAACTTACTGTTAGAAACATGAATATCTTTATGTACCTAAATACATTTTGATACATATGTTTTGATCCTACCAGTATCCACCTCTGCATACATTCTGTAGATAAATGTTTTTCTAATTATCTTATGGATAGGCCATTGTCAGATGTAGTTAGAAGCTTCTTAACTACCCTCTAACCCATTTACACATCTGACATGATGTAGTCATGTTCTGAGTGACATCATGCCAATGGCTTTTAGAAACGTCACTTAAACACCACTAAAGGCTTATAATCTCTGTTTGAACATCTTCAATATGTTTTTTTTTCAGGCAGAAAGTACATATCTGTTCTTTTCTTTTAAAAGTTTGTTGTTTTTAATTTTATTTTTTAGGAATAAAATTATTATATTTCTAGCAATAATTACCAGCAATTTTCTTCTTCATAACGATAATCTCACTGAATTAAATGAATGCCTGGAAGACATGTGGTTTTACATTTCTTCTTGACTGAACACTCAATTACAAGGATCCTCATGACAGAGGCACTCAGGCTGAGGGAGAAGTGCACAACCTGCCAGAAACCTGGTAATGGAGCAAGACACAGGGTGCTCCCCACAAACACAAATCTTCACATTCACAGATCATTCAATATTTAGTGTGATTTGTTTTTAAATTTAAAAATGCATATTAATTGTATATATATTGTGTGCATGTATGTGTGTGTAAGCATGTGTGTGTATGTATGCCTAAATGCAAGCTGGAGATAAACTGAGGCATTGGCATGCTATGTATTTCATATTTGTTCAGAAGGCCTGTGCTTTTGTAAATATCTATCAGCCATCTATCTATCTTTCTCTGAGTGAGAAAGAGATCTACCATCTATATTTAAGCATAGTCCATATCTACATATATATATAGACACACACACATATATGCAGAGAAACAGAGAGAGAAAGAGAAGTTCATTCCAGAAAATAGTTCATCTCAAGAAAAGTGTCTGAGTACTAAAATAAAATATTCTTTGAGGATAAAGAAACAGCTGAGGGTTGGGGAGTAACACTGAATTCAGTGTATGTTACTCAAATTTTACCTTATACCAAGTGTACTCCTCCTGGACCCTTAGAGTACTGGGTTTGCACTTAATGAACAAGAAAACTCATTAAAAAATATAGTAACATTATAACAGGATTTTGAGAGTACATGGTGAAATGTACAAAGTCAGTCACTGACTCTGGTAGGATCCAGAAGTCACGCTAGTACTCTTAGCACTGCCAGGAATACTGTCCTCAGCACAGACAGCAGTCCCAGGTTCAGGCATTACTGTCCTGGGCACAGATGGCAGCCCGGCCCCCACCACAGCAAGGCCAATGCCTTTGCCAGGTATGAGTGCCTTAGTAGTTTCTCCAAGCACAAAAGCACAGGTGGAATAGAAGAGAAAACTGCCAGTTGCCAGGAAATGCCCAAGGAGACTAATTTGTAGTGAAGATTCAAAACAATCCCTGAATTTCCTAGATTTCTTTGATAAGTGTTTGGCTGGAATCCCAATACAGCAAGTGGAAGCAGAACCAGAGAAAATTATTTTGTTGTGTTTATAATTAGCTACATAGTTTTATATACAGTTTGATAGTTTGGTTTCCTAGTCATATATTATTATTTTCTCCATAGTATAGGAACCTAAGAGGCCACAGCAACCGATATCAGTATCATTCTGTATGTGTGACTGTGTGTGTGGGTGTATGTGTATGCATGTATGTTTGTGACTACATAATATCAATGTCTTATCACAAAGTATCTCTCTGTAAAAATCTTATCACAATTTTGTGCATACATGCTGTCAGTTTATTTTAAAAGGGACATTCATTGGATTTAAACATAGAATACCAGCCACTGCATTAACACTAAGGAAATGTTTTCTTTTCATTTTGGATAGATTAGAAAATAAGCATCTATTTTAAAATGCATTTACATTACAAATTACATGCTACATATTTCAGAGGTTCCTGCATTTTCTCTGTTCATGGAATCCTTTCATATTTTTATTTTTTACTTTTTTGTCAAAGCAACCTTAAGCTAAAAGAAATATCTAATAGTTTCATGTATAGTAGTTAAGCCCAACAACTTACTACGTATTATTTATTAACAACTTAACACCTATGGCATAGAACAACTTCTCACACTTCCAAATTGGATTGGATTCCATCACCCTCATTTTCTGTTCTCCACTGTTGTTTTTTTTTCTCAAAGTACTTGCCTTTTATGTTAGCTGTCTCTGAAAACCCAGGTTCACAATAATAAGACATCACTATAAGGAGTGTCAGTGATCTAATGCTTAACTACGAACTACTTCAAGCGAGTAGTTTTGGAGAAGCTGCTGTGTTCCCTTGAAAATTTAAAATGATTCATAATCTCAATATGAAAATTTTAAAATTTTCAAGGGAACACAGCAGCTTCTCAAAAACTACTCGCTTGAAATAGTTCATAGTTAAGCAGTAGTTATATTCCAGGTTATTTTAGTTAGGAATATGAACTTATTGACAGATTATAGTCTTTATAGGTAGTTGATGAATTCAGAAAAGTTATAGATGAAAAGTCTGGGAGAGGGAAGAATATCTGAAACTCATACATCATTAGTGAAAGTTACTAGTACTCCTTACCTATGTGTGCTTGCTAATATAGCATCCCACTGAAAAGAACCTTATATCATCAGGACTTTTTTGCTGTGGATATATTGACTATGCTCACTTACAACTTTTCACATGATTATTTAATGGCTCAGAGTTCTTAACAAATGACTTTCTTCTTTTATTAAAAACATCACATACCAGGGCTTTTTGTGGGTGGGGGGAGGGATCGCATTGGGAGATATACTTAATGTAAATGACAAGTTAATGGGTGCAGAACACCAACAAAGCACATGTATACATATGTAACAAACGTGCATGTTGTGCACATGTACCCTAGAACTTAAAGTATAATTAAAAAAAAAAAAAACTGAGGCCTAGGTGGGTAGATCACAAGGTCAGGAGATCGAGACCAGCCTGGCTAATACGGTGAAACCCCGTCTCTACTAAAGAATACAAAAACAAAATTAGCTGGGCATGGTGGCAGGTGCCTGTAGTCCCAGCTACTCAGGAGGCTGAGGCAGGAGAACGGCGTGAACCTGGGAGGCGGAGGTTGCAGTGAGCCAAGATCACGCCACTGCACTCCAGCCTGGGCAACAGAGCTAAACTCTGTCTCAAAAAAAAAAGTGTTTTCCTCTTCATTATCCTCAGAGAAAAGGAGATGACTTTATCTTATTCAAAAGATGAATGTGAGTTATTTCATGTGATATTATGTTTAAATTGGCTGATTAGAACCTGAAAATAATATTTGAAAATATATGACATATAAATGAGATTGAAAAAGTAATGTGCTTTGTTTCTATATTTATAAAATGACTCATAATCTAATATGACCCTCGAAAAAGTTAAAACAACCTTGTGAATTCACTGTGCTATACTGGATGGGCCTTAGTGCATGATGTGGGAAGAGCAGTTGTGCTCAAAAGTCAGTGGTAAGTGTCAGAGTAGTAAGTATAGTAGTTCTAGACATACATGTTATAATGTTTACCAAAAGTGAGCACTCAGCGATACTTGTTATTATAGACAAAGGCAAATAAAATCTGATATTATCAAGGAAAATTAAATGTCTAGTAAATAGGGACCTTAGAAGTGTATGTATGTTTCTAGGCTAATATTTGCAAGACATACCTAAGTTTTAAAGCTTTTCCCTATTCTCAGACAATAGTAATATATCATCTGTAACTGTTCATAAAGTGAAAGTGAATAAAAACCAGATAAAGTCATTATTTCATTTTAGTATGAAAGAAATAGTTTGTCTAAGAATTACTTCTCCACAGATGATTGAGATTTTATTGGTATTAAACTAAGCCATATTAATGATTTGCTATTTGTATGAAACAATAATAAAATTTTAATTAAAATTCTAGCAAAGGAAAGTTTAGTACAAGCAAGAAGCTGTTGCTTTGTTCACTTGTAAGCAGGTGAGATATCAAAAAACAAATAAAAGATTCATTTTTGTCTGAATGAGAGTTAGTTTATACAAATGCATTATTTTATCTAATACCCTCTTATGTGTTCCTAAGGTACTTCCAAATACCATTGTGAAGTTCCACCTTTTTATAGGACTTCCTTTTAACTACTGTAAGGCTAAAATCAATTTTGAATAAAATCGTAAATACATAGAATGCATTATTGCAGTGCTAAAAATGCAGAGCAGTTTTGTGTATGTATGTATGTATGTGTGTGTGTATGTTTTCCTTCCTCTATAATTATCCCTTTCTGTCAGCTTAGTCTATCTGAACACACAAGCTCCCTGTTGCAGCACCAAATCTTAGCCCGGTGTCTTGGGGCTCTTATCACTGACAGTTCTGCAGATCATGTTCCCAGTGGTAGACCTAGCCTTGGGTCACTGTTCCCTCCAGTGTCTCCAGAGGCAGCTCAGTGGATGAAACAGATTCTCAGAAGTCACAGGATCCTAGCTTAATTTTTTCAAGGTTCAGGATTTATACTATACTAGGTCCAGCAGAATGAACACCATGAAAGCTTTGAACCAAAAATTTGAAGTCTTGCTTGTATTTCCTAGTTTCTGTCCTGGAACCCAATGGGCCTGCAGGCTCAGCCTCAAACACAACTGATTTTTTTACTCTGATTCAGATCCATGGTGATTCACATCTTGTTTTTAAACACAGTTAACTACTTTTTCCTATTTTATCAAGGTTTTCTGTAATTTGGCAAGTGAAGGAATGAAAGATTGTCTAACACATGAAATAACAGCACCAACTTGACAAGACATTTGCAGGCCAGGAAAAAAAAAACAATCTGGGCTTTTCAAGCATAAGCAGAGTATGAATCAAATGTGAAGAGGAAATGGAGAAAACAGAGGAAAGTGATAAACATTGCTTAAATATAAAGGTGTAAGAAAAGGGAATTTCATATTCAGAAGTAACTCTCCCTTAGGGTAATGGATTTTAACAGAAGGCAAGTGCATAGAAATTGAAAGCAGTTCCGTGAAAATTCAGGAAAATGCCCTTAATTCAATTAGGAACTGCCTGTCATTACAGCTTTCTATCAGGTCTGGACAGAGCCTGATGGGCACATGGAGCAGCCTAATAATTTAGTTCTTAGTTAAAACAAAGAAAAAAACCAAATATTTCGTTGGAGAGGAAACCTTTTTCTATAATTTCTTCTATAAATGTTCATACTCCTTTAAATTTGAAATAACTGAAATAAGAGGTTAATAGTCTATATAAAATGCAACATTATAGTTTACCTTAACAGATACTGTTTTGTTTTTTATATTTTTGCAACAACACAACTAAGTTGAATGGATATTTTCCAACTTTATTGAGGTACAATTAACAAATAAAAATCATATATTTTAAGGTATACTATGTGATAATTTGGTGTGCATATGCATTGTGTAAAGTTTACAACAATTAAATTAATGAACACATTCCTCATCACACATAGTTACTCTTGTGTGTGCGGAGGGTGAGGACACTTAAGATCTACTCTTTTTGCAGATTTCAAGTAAACAGTACAGTATTATTAACTATCAAAATTAGATCCCCAGAACTGATTCATCTTATAACTGAAAGTTCCTGCTTTTTGAGCAACATGTGAGATCATGTAGTATTTGTTTTTCTGCATCTGGCTTTTCCATTTAGCACAATGTCCTCCAGGTTCATCCAAGTTGTCATAAATGGCAAGATTTCCTTCTTTTAAATGTCCTAATAATATGAAATTATATTTGTATATCTACACAGCATATATTAGTTTGGTGCAAATGTAATTGCTGTTTTGCCATTACTTTTAATATATGTGTATATGTATTGTACACGTATATATTTGTGCATATGTACATATACATGTACACACACACCGTATTTTCTTGATCTATCAACGAACACTTAGGTTGTTTCCATATCTTAGCTACTGTGAATAGATCATTCTTTTCCATTTAGATGGCACTTGTCCTTCTACTCACTAATTCAGTAACCTTTTTTGGGAGGTTACCTAACAATTTGCCCTCCTTGCATCATATGTAAAATAGGGATGGTAAAAATCATTTGCTTACAGCACTGTTGAAGTAATTAAGTAATTTACTATGTGGAAATGTTCAGAGATACACATAATGATAAATAAGTATCTTCTTTTGCTAATCTTTGATTGCAAAGTTTGATCTAACATGTTTTATTTGATGGTCAGGACCACAAAACTCCCTCACATCTTACATATATTTATTACAAAAATAGGAGAGATCAGTCAACTCAGATGACAAGCGACTTTTTTTTCTACTCTGAGGTTTTGTTGCCTGCTGAAAGAATGTGACCAGGTGTATTTCATAAGATATATAAGGAGTCACACATAAAATTCTGAGATTCCAGGCACCATAATTCAAATTTAGACCAATGTTATAGCATTGCTTCTACTTTGGTGCCAAGAAAGCTTCCCAGACGGCCCATCCATTAACCTTGTTCTGATTTTTAACAGAGTTAGTGTGATGTTTTGGAAAGAAAATTTGATTTGGAGTTAAGCAACTGAAGTTTGAACCCTAAGTCCGAAATTGCTTAGCTGTCTAAATTTCCATCAGGATAAAGGTGATAAAACAAGAATCTTGTAATGATTCTGAAACTTACGAGGGAACATAAGTAGGCCAGATAACTCAGTGCTTGGTCTATTTACCATACTTATGTTTCTCTCTCTTCTTTTTTTGTTACCAGTGTCTTGGTTTTTCTCAAAGAAGCCACATCTTCCTCCCTCCCTGCTTAGGCAGTGCAAGTGATCTATAGCAACCTTGAGCAATGCCACATGCCTAGGCCACCAGCTTTATGAGCACTCTCACTGTGACTTTTGCAAGAACTATCAGAGGAGACATTCTGTATGCCATGGAGTGGCCCAGCTGGTGGGAAGGACCTATTTTCCACCACTCTGAAAATTTGTCTGAAGATGAAATCAACTCAAAGAATAAAACATATCTGAGCTGCAAGACCAAGAGTGATACCAGTCATTCCAGAAGGCAGTTTTACCATATGGTTGGAATCAGTCAATAAATTATTTTTTGTTAGTTTAAAAAAAGTTTCTATATTTTATGTCAGTTTTACTTGCCTTTTACTTTTTGCAAACTGAAATATTCCTGGAAAATATAGTAGCTAATCAGTAGAGGAGGGATGTATTTATTATTAGTCTATGATCTCTCAAATATCAGAGCCCCAAAAAGCAGAAGCCAATATCAATGACCCAGACCATCAGCTTTTCCAGGGTCTCAAGCCCGCTGCCTTTAGACTGGAACAATACCATAGGCCCTCGTGGGTCTCCAGCCTGCTAGTTCACTCTGCAGCCTTGTCTGGCTCCATAATCGAGTGAGCCAATTCCCTGTAATAAATATTTGTGTGTACACACACACACACACACACACACACAGAGAGAGAGAGAGAGAGAAAGAGAGAGACAGAGACCCTATTAGCTCTGTTCGGTTCTACTTCTCTGGAGAACACTGACTAACGCAAAGCCCTACTTCTCAAGGTACGATATTTGCTGATAGCCGAATCTGCAGTGTTTCATTGCAACAGAATGAGTTTCCAAAAAATCAGGCTCTTCAATTTTGTACGCTAATATAGACCTCCTAAAAATGAATTTTTATTCAACTTGTTTCAACAATTATTATAATCATTAATGGCTTTTTATTGTTAATGAAACTGCAGCATGGCTAATAAAAACTTACTAGAAGAAATAAATTTACAATCTCCAAAGAAAAGGTAGTTACTACTTATTATGGATATTATACTCCCCCCAAAATAGGCTGAACCCCTAACTCCCAGCAGCTTGGAATGAGATGCTGTTTAGGAATACAGCCATTGCAATTAAATTAATATGAGGTCACACTGGAGTAGGGTGATCCCTTGATCCAATATGACAATTTTCTTATAATTTTCTTATAAGAAAAGTGAAAATAATGTAAAGACAAATACAGGAGGAGAGATCTCTATTGGCAATGGAGGCAGAAAATGAGGTGTTATAGCTGTAAACCAAGGAATTACAAGGATTGCCAGCAAACCACCACAATTTAGGAAACAGCAAGGAAGAATTGTCTCCTGCAGGTTTCAGAGGAAGAACGGCCCTGGAGACATCTTGATTTTGGACTACTAGGCTTCAGAACTATAAAATAGTAATGTTCTGTTGTGTTAAGCCATGTAGTGTACTGCGCATTATTACGGCAGCTCTGGGAAACTAAACACTGCCCAAGTAGTATTTGTTCATTTCATCTTTTTTTTAGATTTTACATCTCAAGTTACTCTATTTATATGGAACAGGATTGGAGGAATTTCTGTAAGTTGTGGTATATATATATATATATA
>NW_016803880.1:5868569-5890361 GCF_001698545.2 Rhinopithecus bieti | reverse complement strand
TG
The DNA here is from genome assembly GCF_001698545.2 of Rhinopithecus bieti. Lineage (NCBI taxonomy): Eukaryota > Metazoa > Chordata > Mammalia > Primates > Cercopithecidae > Rhinopithecus > Rhinopithecus bieti. The sequence goes on along the minus strand of NW_016803880.1, from coordinate 5,890,359 downwards.
GTCTTGATCTCCTGACCTCGTGATCCGCCCGTCTCGGCCTCCCAAAGTGCTGGGATTACAGGCTTGAGCCACCGCACCCGGCCCAAGTTGTGGTATATTTTTAAAATAAATCTCAATTTTTACTACTATGGAAAAAAGAATAATTTTATTTGAAACCAAAGGGAAGGTAACTGAAAGTAATAGTAGCGATCTAAACTATCATGTTATTTTGTATATTATCTCCCACAGAAAAATACACGGATGCCATTTTGAGAGTATAGAAGTAGCCAACACAGTTACCTACCGACTGTCATTTCAGTCAAAAGTATCCGGTACTAGGCTTATTACCTGAGTGACAAAATAATCTGCACACCAGACCCCTATGACACAAAATTTACCCATACGACAAACCTGCATATGAAGTGAAATGTAAACCTAAAATGAAAGTTTTAAATGAAGTATGCTCTATGATAAAGACTATAACCAACTCAATTCAATTTATTTTGATATTGAGTTTTATACAAAGTATCAAAATATCTTAAATATCTAGTTAAAATAGCTATTCTCAAAAAAACAAAAGCTAACAACTGTTGGTGAGTATGTGGAGGAAAGAGAACTCACTGCTGATTGGACTTTAGGTTAGTGCAACCTTATGGAAAATATGGAGGTCCCTATGAAACTGAAAATAGAACTACCATAAGACCCAGCAATTCCTCTCCTGAGTATATACCCAAAGAAAATAAAAATCACCATTTTGTAAAAATATCTGCCCTCCCATGTTTAGTCAGCATTATTCACAATAACCAAGATATAGAAGCAACTTAGGCCAGGCGCAGTGGCTCACGCCTGTAATCCCAGCACTTTGGGAGGCCGAGGTGAGCGGGCGGATCACCTGAGGTCGGGAGTTCGAGACCAGTTTTGCCAACATGGCGAAATCCTGTCTCTACCAAAAATACAAAAATTAGCCGGGCGTGGTGGTGTGTGCCTGTGATCCCAGCTACGCAGGGGGCTGAGGCAGGAGAACTGCTTGAACCCAGGAGGCAGAGGTTGCAGTGAGCCGAGATCACGCCATCACACTCCAGCCTGGGGGACAAGAGTGAGACTTCAACTCAAAAAAAAAAAAAAAAAGAGGCAACTTAAATGTCAGCTGCATAAAGTAACTGCGGTACGTGTGTATGTGTGTGTGTGTGTGTGTTGTGTATGCATATAATCATACATATAATGAATATTATTCAGCCTTTAAAAAGGAGATCCTGACATTTGCCACAAAATGGATAAACCTGGGGGACACTATGCTAAGTAAAAGGTAAGCCAAACACAGAAAGAAAAATATTGCATTATCTCATATGTGGAATCTATTTCTTTAAAAAGGTCAAATATACAGACACGGAATAAAACAATGGTAACCAGGGATCCAGTGGAGAAGGAAAGTGGAGGATGTGTGTCAAAGGATACAAAGTTGCAGATACATAGGGTGAAGAAGGCTAGAGATCAACATGAAGATGTTAAAAAGACTACAGTTAATAATATTGCAGTTTTCGGGATCTTTGCTAAATGAATAGATTTTAGCTGTTCTTAGCACACACACAAAAAATAGCTATGTGAGATGATAGATATTTTAATTTGCTTAATTATATTAACCATTTTACTGTCTATATGTATCTCACCTCATGTTGCATACACCTTAAATATACACGATTTACTTAACAAATAAACCAACATTTACTCAAAAACCAAAAAAGAAAATAGACATGAAAACTCCATTTTATGTGTTGAACAGCAGATTAGACACAGGCAAAGAGAAAATTAATGAACAGAAAGATAGGTCAAAAGTAAACATCCAGATAGAAGCATAAGCAATTAAAAGAAGGAAAATGGGCCAAGGTGGTGACTTATGCTTGTAATTTCAGTGCTTTGGGAGGCTAAGACGGGCAGATTGCCTGAGGCCCAGAGTTTGAGACAAGCCAGGCCAACACAGTGAAACCCCCTCTCTACTAAAAACGCACACATTTTGCTGAGTGCAAGTCCCAAGTAGCTGGGAGTACAGGCCTGTGCCACCATGCCCGGCTATTTTTTCTTGCGAAGCACAAGAATTCCTTGATCCAGAGGTTGCACTGAGTCGAGATGTTGCCCCTGCACTCCAGACCGGGTGACAGAGGGAGACCATATCTCAAAAATAAATAAATAAAATAAAGTAAATAACATAAAAGAAGGAAAATGTAGACTAGAGAGTAAGAGCACATGTGACATGGTGAAAGGCTCTAACATATATTTAATTAGGGGAAAAGAGTTGAGAATTATTAGGAATCAATTATCAAAGAGGTCATGTCTGAGAACTGTCAAAACCTGGAAGTGACATAATGCCACAGACATAAAAGTAATAAAAACCTTAAGTGAGGGAAACTAAAAAATACCAGACAACAAAACATCAAAAAGTATAACAGAATTGTTGAAAACCAAAGATGTAGAGAAAAGCTTAAAAACAGTCAGAAGTCAAGATGGGAGCAGAGATAGGAGGAAGGAAATTTTACCTACAAAATAACACTAAGCTTTACAGCTGACATTACAACAGCAACAATAAAAGCCAAATAGAAAATATTTTCAAATAGTTAAAAGTAACTGCAAACCACTTGGAATTCTCTAACCTCTAAAAAACAATGTCTTCATTAGCAACTTCCACTGTCATTGGAATTATTCATGTTCCCTCTATGTTTAATGTATACATATTTACTCAGCTAGTTTGTCTATATTTTCAATTCACCACGACAAACAGGTTTTGTGTTTATATTTGGTTTGATCATCTATCACACCGCCTACCTTGTCATAGGCATTAATAAATGTTGTTAATCCTATTGAGAGGTGACAACGTGCTAGCAGCCCTCGCTAGCTCTCAGGGCCTCCTCGGCCTCAGCGTCCTACTCTAGCCGCGCTCCAGGAGCCCTTTAGCCCGCCGCTGAGCTGTAGGGGCCTCTGCTCGCGGGGAGGTGTAGAGGGGGAGGCCCAGCGGGAGGCGGGGGGGAGGGAGGGGCGCGGGGCGGAAGCCGGGGCAAGGTGGGCTGGACTGGAGCCAGGCGGCGCGGGCTCCACGAGCCCCCGCACTAAACGCTGCCGGCTGCCGCCCGCTGGGCTTGATGGCGGATGAGCTCACTCTGCATTGCCTGAGTGCCTCGGCTCCCTGCCGCAAAGTCCCGCGGCGAGTGCCATTACGAGGTGAAGCAGGCCGGCCTTCTGGGTCCCGCGGGAACTTGGAGACATTTTTCTGTCTAGCTAAAAGATTGTAAATGTACCAATCAGCACTCTGTGTCTAGCTAAGATTTGTAAACGGACCAATCAGCGCTCTGTGTCTGGCTAATACGGTAGGGGACTCGGAGATCTTTTGTGTCTAGCTAAAGGATTGTATATGCACCAATCAGCGCTCTGTCAAAATGGACCAATCAGCTCTCTGTAAAATGGACCAATCAATTTTCTGTAAAATGGACCAATCAGCTCTCTGTAAAATGGACCACTCAACCCTCTGTAAAATGGACCAATCAGTAGCATGTGGGTGGGGCCAGATAAGGGAATAAAAGCAGGCCAGCCAGTAGGGCCGTAGGCTCTTGGTTTCCTTGCCTGGTGGGGTGTTTTTTTTTTCTTTTGCTATTGAAGGTGAGTCTTGCTGCTCGTTAGTCTTTGGGTCTGTGCCGCTTTTATGAGCTGTAACACTCACCATGGAGGTTCGCAGCTCCACTTCTGAAGTCAGGGAGACAACGAACCAAGCAGAAGGAAGAAACTCCATACACATGTGAGCATCTGAAGGAGAAGGAACAAACTCCGGAGGCACCATCTCTAAGAACTGTAACATTCACTGCAAGAGTCAGCGGCTTCATTCTTGAAGTCAGGGAGACCAAGAATTCACCAGTTCCGGGCACACCATGTGTGAGTAAGTGCTCAAGAATCTACTGACAATAGTTCCTCCTGAAAGTTAATCTTAAAACTCTTCTTTAAATAGGACTAAAATGGAAGTACTGATTATCCTTAAAGTGAATGTATTCTTTCTTATTAAAAAAGATGTAAAGTAATTTAAATGAATGCACATGTCAAAGGCATGTCTTTCAGTGACCCACATGATTATTGGTCCAATTGACATGGCTCCCTTGTCTGGGGAAACACACAGGGTCCTTGGTGGTGTTCTGAGAAAATTAGCGACAGACACAGATGGAGCGGGTTAAGGAGTGGAAAATTTAGTAGGCAAGAAAGAAGAGAGCGGCTCTTCCTTAGAGGAGAGCTCCAAACCAAATAAACTCCACGTGGGGCAGAAGGCAGTCGGTTACATTGGGAGGCTTGAGAAGGTGATGTCTGATTTGCATAGGACTGAAGGGATTGGCTTGACCAGGTGTGTTGTGTTGTTCATAGTAGTCCCCCCAAAAAAGTCCCTCCCACGCTAACTTTCATTATGTAAATGTGGCTACTTGGCTGGTCGCCATGAGACCTATACACATGGCCTCTACTTGGCTCGCTGTCATGATGTCTGCACAAGTGGCAACAAAGAAAAAGTAGGGGGGACCACCATGTTGAGTGTACCTGACTCTGAGCCTCTTGTATTTACATATGCAAGCCTGTGGTTTGCATATCAATACTTGCAGGTGTGGCTTTTCAGGCTATCTGTTAGAAATGAAATGTTTTGGGGACTGCTTTTAGTTAAAGGAAAAGCCTTACTGAGGACTTTTTTCCCTTTCTAGCTGTCTAAAATAATTTCTTAATTTCTGTAATATAATTCCAGGAACATTAAAAAGTAACTGAAGTTTGATGACACTCACGAATTTAATTTTCAGGAAGTAGCATTGTGTGCGTGGCCGTGTGTTGTGTATGTTTCTTCAGTTAGCCGCATTCTTTAAGTTCATCAGTTCACATCATCTACTTTTCTAGCATAATCAATAAAATCAAATTTTACCAGTTACCATAGATATCTTTCTAAAATACAACTTCGGTTTCTTTTGAAATAAAATTTATTTTACTTTTTATATTTATATTTTTTAACTTTTTAGGTTGATAGAAATGTATATAAGAGTTGCAGAAATAGCACAGAACCCACTTACCTATCCAGCTTCCCAAGTGGCGTTTACTTATATAGTCTAAAAATGCAGTTATAAAAAACAGTAAGTTAACATTAATGTAATACTATTGGCCAATCTAGGAATTTTATTCAACTTTTTACTCCGTGTCACTAATATTCCTTTTCAATTCCAGAATCCAATTCAGGCTCACATATTGAATTTAGTTGGCATATTTCCATAGTTTCCTCTAATATGGAATACTTTCTCTGTCTTGACTTTGAAACTATTGAAGATTGCTGGTCAATCATTTTGTAGAACACGTATCAATTTGCATTGTCGAATGTACACTACAGAAATGCTGTGTTATTACATTAGGAGGTATCTGATGTTGATGATATTACAGAGATATTTGTAAGAGAGGACCATGTTTCCAAAATACGATGTACATGAATAAAAAAATTTAGGAACAACCTCTGTAAGCTTCTGTACTCCATCAAATTTAAGACGTATTGATTATAAGATGCTTCATTGGATTTACCTGCAATATTTAGAAGAAAAAACTAATGCTTTCATGAAAAGTACAATGCAATAACTTTCTAACGATTAGAAATATTACAAAAGTTGAAAAATTTGTTTTTATTTAAATAAAAGAAGTGCTGATAACATGAACAGTGATTGACCAGGTTCATAAAGAGCAGTCTGACAGTAGCATAACACCACGACTGCCACCAGACCAGCTGTGATTGGGAGTCCCTTCTCAGGTTCAGAGATGTTAAAATGGGGGGGTAGGGGCGGGGTGGAAAAAATATTTTAAGTAAAAAACAAAATGAATAGAGAGGCCAAGCCACTTTCTTCCTTAACGCGGTGTCTGAGGAGTTTTGTCTGCGGCTTGTCCTGCTACAGATTAACACCCTCAAGCAATGGTTAGAAGTCACCCTTCATATTGTGTACAGTGGAAATTCATTCATTTTTTTTATGGTAGGGGAATAACATGATCATAACATGTTATCATTAGGGGGATGCTTATAAGAGTGGATAGTATTTCCAGAATATGAGAAAGGTCTTATGCATTGGGATATATTACCTTACCCCAACACCAGGAATGGCAATAAGGGAAAAAGTTTGTTTGAGTTTGGGGATCATACTGCTAAGAAAAGAAGAAAACAGGACGTCTGTTCACTTGCTTATGCTTAACACAGCACTATAACCACAGTGCTAAGTTAATAGTCTCCTGCTTTAATGTAAACATTGGGAAAAGCTTTAAAAAATTTAGAAAACAAATACAAAGATGCTAAAGCCATGATTTTGCAAGCTGAAGGTCATTTTTCCATTTCACAGCGTGATGTTTCATGGAAATGCTTTATATTCTCCACCCAATGATTGAGTAACGAATACAATTACAACAGTAGGAAATTTAACAAGACAACAGGAAACAAACTTAGAATTAAGAGTATTAGTTTACTAGAGTGGCAGATTTTTACTTGTATAAAGTAAAAAAGTGCATTTCCAAAAATGAAGTATAGCATAGAAAACCTGAATTAATTTTAATTAGAGAATCAATCTAGCAGCTTATGTGGAAGAACCAAAGCCATTTCATTGTATCTGCATAGACGCACCTCTAAGGGAACTGCCTGGGACAATCCTTTATGCCTATTGTCCTGGCATAATTATTAATGCCGTTCTTTCACTGTTAACATTTTTCCAGTTTGCCAATAAGTCATATGGTCATTGAACTGATAATTGGATTTAAGTTGTAAATTATTAATTTAGAATATACAATGTCAAAAATACATTTATTTTGACATTAATTTGTAAAGTGTATGAAAAGCAAGAACCTAAAATTGTGAATGTTATGTAGTAAACTCCCAAAACTTGCTTTTAATGTAAAAAATGCATTTATACTCTTGAGTTTCCTACATCACTTTTATTTTCCATGCTTATTTGAGTTATGGGGGATGCCCAGGAACTTTTCTAAATAAGACAAATAAGTATGAAAACATAGCGAATCTGGAGCAGTTAGGAGCATGATATTTCCCATAGCATTTGAATCCTGGCTTTGCAGTTATCACTAAGTCACTTTGCAGACTCACTCTAAGCCTTCTGTGTCTGTTTTTAAATCTCTAAAGAGGTAATTGTAACATTTACCTTAAAGTATTGCTGTAAGAACCGAATGAGTGATAAAGCTCTATATAAATTCGAGAACGTGTCTGGCATTTTGTAAGCATTACATGAGTACAGATAGCCCCCCAACTTAACTACAGTTCAATTCGTGGTTTTTAACTTCACGATGATGTGAAAGCAATATGTGTTGAGTAAAACTATACTTGAAATTTTATATTTTGATTTTTTCCCAGGCTACTGATATGCAGTATGATGCTCTCTCCAGATGCAGGGCAGTCAGCCAGGGAATCATCAGGATAAACAACCAACATTCTTCAGCGTGCCATGGTGTCAGATAATTCTGCCCAGCTGCAGGCTAATGCAAGTGTCCTGAGAATGTTAAAGGTAGGCTAGTCTATGCTATGATTGATGTTCAGTAGTTTAGGTATAGTAAATGCATTTTCGACTTACAATACTTTGAATTTATCATGAGTTTATAGGGACATAACCCTATCATGAGTTGAGGAGCATCTAAATTTAGATGAATAGATAGATAAAGGGGAATTTGGGGATTATTGCCTCTTATACAAGTTCAAATTCACTTGGGAAAAGGGGGGAGGTTGATGGGTTTTTAAGTACAACACTGTGAGAGAACACAAAGTATAAATAAGAAACTTGACCCAAAAAGAGACAGTGAATCTTTAACACACTTCAGGACTCAGGGTGCCACACAGGTCTAAGGTAACTTGCAGGAATATGACATGGGTACAACTTTCAAGAGCTTTGAATTTATTTCTTAAAAGAGCTCAACATAAAACCAAAGTGAGAGCAAGAACATTTTAGTTTTCTTCTCTTGTTTTACTCCATGTTTCATATATTAACAAACCCTGTTGATGTTACCTTTAAAATTATTTTGAAAATGTGTCCATATTTGATGACTTTCATTTATACTACATACTCCATGACATCATCTCATTTATTTCAATTGACCCCTAATTTGTCTCCCTGCTCTGCCCTTGCTCTCTATTTGGTGTATTTCCTCCGAGTAGCAAGAAATCTTCAGTTAAGGCAGAAGACTTGTCTTGTTTCTGAAAACCATCCATTGGTTTCCTGTTTCAGTTACTGTAACAGTTGAGTCCTCAGAATTGTATACAAAGCACTCCGTGCTTACCTCTTTATTAAACTTTCTTTTTTTTTCTTTTTTTAAAAATTTTTATTTACTTTTTTATTCAATAGGTGTTTGGGGAACAGGTGGTGGTTGGTTATGTGAATAAGTTCTTTAGTGGTGATTTCTGAGATTTCAGTGCACCCATCACCCAAGCAATGTACACTGTACTCAATGTGTAGACTTTTATCCCTCACCCCCACTCCCACCCTTTTCCCTAAGTCCCCAACATCCATCGTATCATGTTTATGCCTTTGCATCCTCATAGTTTAGTTCCCACTTGTAAGTAAAAACATACAAGGTTTGATTTTCCATTCCTTCACTTAGAACCATAGTCTCCAATTCCATCCAGGATACTGTAAATGTCATTTTGTTCCTTTTTATGGCCAAGTAGTATTCCATGTATATGTGTGTGTGTGTGTGTGTGTGTGTGTGTATATCACTTTTGCTTATCCAGTCATTGATTTATGGGCATTTAATTGGGTTCCATATTTTTGCAATTGCAAATTGTGTTGCTCTAAACATGCATGTGCATGTATCCTTTTTCATATGATGACTTCTTTTTCTCTGGGTAGATACCCAGTAGTGGGATTGCTGGGTTAAATGGCAGATCTATGTTTAGTTATTTAGGGACTCCCTACACTATTATTAATAGTGGTTGTGTTTTAGTTTCAGCAATGCACCAAAATGTAGCAGTCTCTTGTTGTCTGAGGTAATACCTGGAGTTCTTTGGCCTACCTCTAAGGAGATTAAGGAGAGCAGACACAAAAGTGAGGTTGGAGCAAAAGTTTTGATAAGCAAAAGAAGAAAGCTGTCTGCCAGTTGAAAGGGGGGCCCCAAGGGTGTGCCCTCTATGAGGCTGGAGTCCAGGGTTTTTATGTCCTGGGAAGGGGAAGAAATGTGCTTAGTCCATGGGCTGTCTTGGAGAATGCGTGACTCAGCTTGGCCCAGGGCCTTGGCCTGGGACCAATTAGAAAGCTTGACCCAGGACCAATCAGGGGCTGAAGTGATGATTTATGGAGACTACTCAGCTTGCCCCAGGACCTATCAGGAGCTGAAGTAAAAGCTTGGCCCCAGACCTTGGTCCAGGACCAATCAGGGGCTTAAGTGATGATTCATAGAGGCCGGTCTCACAATCAGAAAATAAGAAAGGAGAGTGCCCACTGGAACCCACTGGAGCCCACTGTGGCCATGCCCACAAGAAGAGAAGAAACTTTTTCCTGGGAGCCTGCCAACTATACAAGGGACAAAGGCATTTCTGTGCCGGGCCTTGGTTTTTTTTATTCTGAGCGAGCCAGAGGTTTGTGCAAGTGTTTATCCAAATGGGCCGGAGGTTTATCTATCTGTGCAGTCATGGTCATGTTTCCAGGCACAACACCTTGTGACGGTTCCCTTGTCCTGTCTGCAGCTTGATTTTTTTTTTCCCCAGGCTACTTTTTATATTATGGGAGCATGAGGGACTGACCTATGGGCCGGGGACTCTCCGAGGACCCTTCTCTTGATATCTACCTAAGGCAAGCTAGCTAACTCCTTTCAGTTGTACTGGTTACATTCCCACCAACAGTGTAAACGTGTTCCCTTTTTATCACATCCACACTAACATCTTTTTTGAGGTGGAGTCTCTGTCGCCCATGCTGGAGTGCAGTGGCCGGATCTCCAGCTCACTGCAAGCCTCCGCCTCCTGGGTTCACGCCATTCTCATGCCTCAGCTCTCCGAGTAGCTGGGACTACAGCGCCCGCCACCGTTCGCCCTGGACTAGTTTTGTGTTATTTTTTTAGTAGAGACGGGGTTTCACCCGTGTTAGCCAGGATGGGTCTCGATCTCCTGACCTTGAGAGCCCGCCCGTCTCGGGCTCCCAAAGTGCTGGGATTGCACAGGCATTGAGCCACCGCGCCCAGCATCAACATCTATTTTTTAAAAAATTTTTTGATTTTAGCCATTCTTGCAGGAGTGAGGTGGTGGTGCATTGTGGTTTTGATTTGAATTTCCCTGATAATTAGTGATACTGAACATTTTATCATAGGCTTGTTGGCCATTTGTATATCTCCTTTTGAAAAATGTCTATTCATGTCCTTGCCTACTTTTTGATGAGATTTGTTAGATTGTTTTGATGATGTGTTTGAGTTCTTTGTAGATTCTGGATATTAGTCCTTTGTCAGATGTATAGCAAAAGCTATACATATATTGTGAAGATTTTCTCCCACTCTGTAGGTTGTCCGTTAACTTGTCTGATTATTTCTTCTGCTCTGCAGAAGCTCTTTAGTTTAATTAAGTCTCATCTATTTATCTGTTTTTGTTGCATTTGCTTTTAGGTTTTTGGTCATGAAATCTTGGCCTTAGCCAAGGTCTAGAAGGGTTTTTCCGATATTATCTTTTAGAATTTTCATGGTTTCAGGTCTTAGATTTAAGCCTTTGATCAATTTTGAGTTGATTTTTGTAAAAGGTGAGAGATGAGGATCGAGTTTCATTCTTCTACATACAGCTTGTCAATTATCCCAGCACCGTTTGTTGAATAGAGTGTCCTTTCCCTGCTTTATGTTTTTGTTTGCTTTGTTGAAGATCAATTGGCTGTAAGTATTTGGCTCTGTTTCTGGGTTCTTTATTCTGCTCCATTGGTCTATGTGCCTATTTTTATACCAATACCCATGCTGCTTTGGTGACTGTGGCCTTATAGTATAGTTTGAAGTCGGGTAATGTGATGCCTCCAGATTTATTCTTTTTGATTAGTCTTGCTTTGACTATGTGGGGTTTTTTTTTTGGTTCCATATGAATTTTAGGACCATTGTTTCTAGTTCTGTGAAGAATTATGGTATTTTCATGAGAATTGCATTGAACTTCTAGATTGCTTTTGACAGTATGGACATTTTCATAATATTGATTCTACCCATTCATGAGCATGGGTTGTGTTTCCATTTGTTTGTGTCATCTATGATGTCTTTCAGCAATGTTTTTTAGTTTTCCTTGTAGAGGTTTTTCACCTCCTAGGTATTTTATTTTTTTGCAGCGATTGTAAAAGGGGTTTAGTTCTTCATTTGATTCTCAGCTTGGTTACCGTTGGTGTAGAGCAGATTTGTGTACATTAATTTTGTATCCTGAAACTTTACTGAATTCATTTACAAGTTCTAGGAGCTTTTTGGATGAGTCTTCAGGGTTTTCTAGGTATATGATCATATCAGCAAACAGCAACAGTTTCATTTTCTCTTTATTATACTTTCTAGTATTCTCCCTTTTCCTTATTTTCATAGAAGCCACAATGGTTCCATGCTTGTACCCAACAGACACATTGATGACTCATGGCTTTGCTCTTCTTCCTTGTACATGAAAAATCTCCCCTCAATATAGCAGTGTGGCTCCAAGATACACTTAGGATCTTTGCTAAACTTTCTTCTTTAGTAAACCCTTTTCTTGACTCTAGTAAGAGAAGAAATTCTCATCTGTTTGGTCTAGATTGACAACATTTCAAGGCATGTGTAATAGGTAAATGCTTCTCAGAAAGGCTGAGGCTTGTTAAACTTGGGCCATGTTTTTCCTGTGATTAATGTATATTTCATTCAACTATATGTGTATCTTTTATAAAACAGTGTAATATACAACAATTTTGAGGAAAGTGCTTTTATGGAATAAAGCATTCAATATTTTAGTTTTCTGAGCCTAACTTTGTTTTTGGAGTTAGAGAAGAAATGGAGGCATTCCATCATTTAGGGGTTTCTCTTCTTCAAGTACACTGCCCTTACTGGTAGCCCTCTACAAAGAGTCAGACATTCCAAATAATCTTCTTCTCCTTTCTAAAAACAACTCATCTCTAGAACACTTGGCCAGTGCCCACTTAGTATACAGCATATTGTAGATTGAGTTCACAAACCTGCTTAGCCAGAATGTGCTGTAAGGTGTTCAGAAAGATAAGAATATATTATAAATTTAAAATACTAATAATTCTCTGCAGAACATGTTTATGTACAAAATATAGACAAAAATTTTATTAGCTGTTAAACGGGTGATTACTATATGATCACAATATTCTTCAATAATATGATCAGTAGATGTGTCTTCTCAAAATGTCATAAAATATTTCAAAAACATTTCTCAAAACAGGTAGGTCACAGTCCGCTAAATAAAAGGAGAAGAAACCAGTGTGTATTTATTAACAAGTAGGTATTCCTTGAATGAATATGTTTTGGGCTTTTTACTCTCTTTAGTGTTGCTTTTGCTTCTCTGGACACTTCCCCCTCTAAAATGATTAGTTCCCATGCTCGGATGTCATGTGTTGAATCTGAGACAAGAGTTGCCAAAGTATATTGAAATAGAATCAGACATTCAAAAAAACCAGTCATCTCTTTAATGATAGCTCGAAGACACTATTATTTTGATATTGAATTTTCTGCATCCACCCAAGATAAAAATGTATGTTAATAATGTAACTTAAACATTAACAATTGTTTTGGAATGCCAGTTCATCTCCTTTATGGGCATTGAAGAGATTAAGTGACCTAAAATGCTTTATTTTGGAGGATACAAATATGCTGATTGCAGCAGAATCTGCCCTGGTAAGAATGTAAATAACATAGTGAATAGTGAACTCAGTGCACTGCATTTATCTTCTAGATTCATTATCAAAGTGTCCTTTGAATTTAACACTTTTTGTTTAAAAAATGAAGACCAATACACTAAGCAAGCATTTTGTTTTCAGAAGTGATAACGTTGGGAAATTCTTACATAAGAATTAATTAGGTAAAATGTCTTTAACTGAAGAATTGGTTCAATCGCCAGATGGACTGAGAAATGTTTCTCTGAAGGCAGACCTACTATATTTTCACCTTCAGGCACCAGGGGGTAACATGTCTTATTAATGCCTCTATTAAAATTGACCTGCTTCCATAGGTATGGTACCAAATAGACAGCTCATCAAATAAAATGAATGCTTTTAAAAGGATTTTATACATAGCTATGCATTTTCAAAAAATAAATTTCCATTTTGATGCAGGAAAATGAGGACATTTAAATACACTGAATCATTTTGCTAGCTATAAGATAGCAATTTAAATCATTATGATTAGGAAAATACCAGATATCATATTTATAGGAAACTACTTAACAAATAGCATCAGTTATATAAGGATGAATTTTACATAATTTTCCTTACAGAAATTGTGCATTTTCTATAAATAAATACAATATTAAGGTGATTTAATTTGAAATTTGACTTACCCAGCATGTATTGTTTAAAGAGATAGAGTCATGCATTCCAAATCCAATTTATATAATGCATAAATTGTAGCACTAACAGATAAGCTTGCTTTTCTTAAAATCTCAGGATCAAGCAGACACCCTGTCTGCTTGTAACTTGATCAGTCATCTTTATGCTGTGACTTGGATTCATCTGCTGAAGACATCTATGTGATATCCTCAAATAATTACAGAAGTTTGTAGAAATTGCATAGATTGTACACCAGAAAAAGGCAGTGTTCATAAGTTGTTAACTGACAAATGAGATAAAATTTCAGACTCTTCATTGTTCTTGACAATTTTGGCAATGGACATGTGATAGTGACAGATGTGTTCTGAAAGAGGAGAACTAAGGTCCTTGAGGACGGATTGAGAGGATTTGAGGGAAGCCTGTTTAAGTTATGGTGAAAATGTCAAATTTTATGGTCAACAACTCTGTAAGTGGGCCTCCATTTTATTGCCTATAATCAAGGATGAATTGGATGGGTGATTGCAGAATAAAATATTGAATAGCATCCTGGTTAGTACTAACTCCTCTGGGGAGGGAAAGTTACCCATTAACTGGCAGGCAGCCTCTGGTCCACCTCACTTTAACAACTAGTATTAAATCTGCAAGATAGAAATTCTAAATTCTTTTCAGATGCCGTTTACAGAGATGCACACCAACACTGGACAGAAGAAGAAACAATTTACAACTACTATGGGCAGAAACCAGGCAGATTATTAAATTTCCACTGGTTCTCTTTGGAAAGGTAAAGGGTGTAATTCATTCTTATAAAGGAAAAATGGCAATAGCTGGGACATCTTAGGGCTTAGACCTTCCTATACTTCGTAGAGTTGTTAGGATGAGACAGTAAAAGATCTCAGACCCTCCTGTGCAGTAGGTCTTGGCTGTAATAATGGAGCTTTGGCTCTCTAGGAGATAGATCCTTCGAAGAGGTGAATTCCCATGGGAAAAAACTATCGATGAAACGTTAACTAGTACCAAGGTTTTTATAACCTTAGATTGGGTTTACGTAGCTGTGAGTGTCCCACTGGAGTGTGTGAAACAAAACAATCCAGGTATATTCTTTTGTGTTTATCCTTGTGTGCCATGGAAAACTTCACTAGATACTATGTAGAAAACTGGGAAGAATAATAGAGAAGTTATCTTAGCAATGGGGCAGGAGATGCCGTGGATTTAAGTGTACTCCTCAAAGGAGTCATGGCTGTGTGAGTCAAACTTGAATCATTCAGAGGGAGCACATCCACTGGCCCCAACCCAGAAAGCAGTGTGACTGACACTATTGAGAGAAGGGATTCTCAAAACTGCCATAGATAGTGTCTGTCATGATACTCTCACAGCCTGATGGACCAGACACATTTAAAGTCAGTTTGATTGAGGCATTGGAAACTGAAAGTAAATGTACTTTGCATGTTAGCTGCAAGCCACTCCCTACTGATGTGATCATCTTCTACCCCAGCCTCAGATGCTTTAAGAAAGATGAATAGAACTGGGACCAAGATGCCCCTGTCTCCAAAGAAAAATTAAAATGGTATGCATACATTCAAGTTTGCAGGGAAACTTTGGCCCTGGAATCTAGAACCCTGTAGGTAAGCTACAGCAGAACACTGAGTGTAATACACTGTGAAAGATTTCAGTGAACTATGTATGAGTGCTTATGCAAATGCATGTCTGGGGCAATATATGATATAGCCCATTTTCTGTGATGGTTATGTGAAGTGTTGAGTACAGGTTGTAGGAAGGACCTTTCAAAGCTTCTCTCTACCCTAATTATCTTATTAACTTTGCCTCAGTTCCCGTGATACCTGTCTTTCTTGATTGATTCTTCTGACTATGTATTTTCCAGGATTGATACTATGTTATGTGTAATTCTCTAGTTTCAACCCTTTATTAACTGATGTAGGTATTTTTCATGGCAATTTGCCTGTCCAAGTATTTAGCTCATGCTCAACACATTGACTTGACACATCCTTGTTCACATAAAAGTATAGACAGAGTCCTCTACTACTACCCGTCTCTTTCCCCACAGGAACAGTTCCTCCGTACGTCCCCTTAGATAAAATGATCAAAATATGAGAAGTAGAGACAAAGTGTGGTGAGCATGAATAAACCATGTTAATACAGAGAGAACATTTGACTGTGTCAATTTTGCTCTGTGTGCTTTTTGTAAGTGTATTAACCAGCCTTGTTGAGACCAAAGTTGGGCCAAAAATACGAGTACCTGGCAGTTAATGCTAAAATAGAACTATGTAGTGTAATTTGTAACACTCTGAAAAGAAAAAATTTGAAGATGCTTATTTTGATTTTGTTTGAAAACTCCAATCATGGATATAAAATTCCTAATTTGCCTACCGCGTGAACAAGTAGTACATCCTTGTATTTGTGTAGCATCTGTTTCCATGGAATATAAGTAGTAAATGTTAGCTACAGAATGTATAAATGCAGATTTGAGTATAAAAATATCTTCTACAAATAACATTTTCTTTCCATTTTAGTAATAACCCCAAACTCAGTCAGCAACGCAACAGTATTTTGGCTGAGGGCCTGTTTGTTGTAAGAAAACAGGGCTATTTTCCTCCTATTTAAAACATAACATGTTTTTTATGTTCAATTCACAGGGTGTTTCATTTTTAATGAATTTTCCTTAGTCTCCAGTGCTTCACTATATCAGTCTGTGTGAATGACGTTGATTTCTTAAGGGGAAACACTTTGCATCGAGATACATTTGATTTACACATAACTAATGTAAGCAGAAAGGAAAAAACAGTCTGATATTTAGAAGTAGACAAACTTTACTTAATTTAGAGGAACCCCTACTTAGTTTAATGTGACAGACAATAATGAGGAAAAAAAATTCTTGTTCATTGTCAGCTCGTTTAGATGTATCTGCATTGGATTTCAGAAATGAACATATATTAGGCTCTAAGCGTAAATGTGTTTAATGCATCATTTGGGTGCAGTTTCTTCAGTAAATCCCCTAGAAACCAGAAGGGGCTCTTCTTCAGATTGGCTTCTAATAGTGAAGGAATTTTTTTTTAATGTACAGGCTTTCATTAAACTTCATTTTTAATGGCCCGAACAAGTGACTCTTTCTTCCCAGACCATTAAAAATAATAATAGGGAAACAGAAGCAAGAAATGAGGTCACTGATAACTTGAAAATTAAATAAAATGAAATACATCCCTGAAAAAAAAAAAAATGCTGGGAAACACAGAGACTTTGAAAACTAAAAAAAAAAAGCTTCCTCTTTCTCTTGAAGTATTGTCTCTTGAATTTGCCTACCATTCATCTGACAGCACCCAAGGATTTTTTTTTTTCTAAAATACGAAAATTTTAGCGGTGTTGAAGCACTACCCTAATTCTCAAAATTTTAGAAAATAAACGAGGATTGATTTCTTCTTCTAAGTTACCTTAAAATAAAGAAAACTTGATAAACCAAGAGGATTGAGTTGAGGCTTAAAGAAATTTCAAGAAACACTAACTCAGTCTTACCAAAGTCCTTAGCAAATTTCCTTTTTTTTTTTTTTTTTAATTTGAGTAACTGCTTGTCCCTGGTAGAGTAGGGTACAGCTACATTCTCTTGCAACAACAGATGCAAGGATAAACATGGTGATTCAGGTAAAAACATAGAACTCAGAGTTTGCCGGTGCATTGGCTTCACGGAGCAATAGTTACCACAAACCTATCACCATGGGTTATATCATCAAAAGGTCACAAGTGATTACAGGCAAAGTTCTCATTGATAAAAGCAATAACATGAGTTCAAATATAGGTCAGATATCTAAGAGATTCTATATCAACAAAAAAACAATATGTGGTGGCTTTAGAACATGATTGCAAATTACTTAACAGTCTTCTCATTAAGACGGTCATCTCCTAAAATCTGGTGGGCAAGTCACTGTTTCAACCATTTGAGTATAACTGAAGTTATGCCACATGATGGTTTTAGTTGACTGTGGTATTGCCATAATACAATACCACAGAGTGGATGGCTTAAACAACAGAAATTTATTTTTTCTTCTAGTTCTGGAGGCTAGAACTCCAAAATAAGTTGCCAGCAGATTTGGCTTTTCCAGAGGTTTCTCTCCTTGGGTTGCAGACAGCTGCTTTCTTTCTGTCTTTCTTTGGCCTATCCTTGGTGTTTGTCCTTCCCTAGTGTCTCTTCTTCCTATAAAGACATCACTCATATTGGATTAGGACCCCACCATTAGGTTCTGGTGTAACCTTAATTACCTCTTTAAAGGCCTGTTTGCCTGTTTCCAAATGCAGTCATATTGAGTGTTAGGGCTTCAATATATAAATTGGTGGGGGGTAGAGAGGTGCACTTCAGCTCTTAACAATGACTTTCAAAGCTAGGTTATAAGAGATTGCAAGACCTCCGATTTTAATGCTGGAAAATTTATTTTCATAGCCTTGAGCTGTCATTTAAAATATATGCTGTGACTATATGCTGTGAAAAACCAAAAGCTGTGTAGGGCAATGCAGAGAGCAGTCATTCCGTATTTTAAATGAGACTAGAAGTATACATATAGGTATATAGATAGGTCCCATGGATGTGAATATGTTGCCACATCAGGTTATTGACTTTTTACGTTTTACCCCTTGGGACTATAGTTGCAGTGTCTAGATCGGAGAATAATGTAATATTCACTTGAAAGTGAATATATGAAGAAATGAACAAGTGAATTCTGGAATGTCCCAAGACTTGGTTCTTAGTCGTTTCTCAGTGTACAAATGTATCACATCATTATTCCCAGTTATGTAAGTTGTGGTGGATTACATAACTGGAGGCAATTGAGCCAAATTTGAACACTTCTCTGAAATCTCAAAGCTCACTCTCTAATGCATGTATTGGACAGTCTCCCATTTTCAAACATCTCCAAATGGACATATAAAAATAATATATTTATGGAACTACTGTAAAATATATGTGGCTTTTGGAAGCAATAAGGATGATCAGAAAACACAGCTTCAAGTAGCTCCAAGTGCAAGCTTTACCACATATGATCTATGTGGCTTTGAGCTTCTACAAACATCGTTTCTTTAATATGCAAAATGAGACTATTAATACCTTCCTGGAAGATTGATTTTAAAAAGTTAAATGATAAATGGATTCAATATATGAGAAAACATCCTGGAGTATGTTAAGTACCATGCACATACAATATATTTTTATTAGGAATATAAATGCAGGGCCAGGTGCCAGTGGCTCAAGCCTGTAATCCCAGCACTTTGGGAGGTCAAGAGGGGGTGGGTCACTGGAGGCCAGGAGTTTGAGACCAGCCTGGCCAACATTGTGAAACCCTGTCTCTACTTAAAATACAAAAATTAGCTGGGCATGGTGGCAGGGGCTTGTAATCCCAGCTAATTGGGAGGCTGAGGTGGGAGAATCGCTTGAACCTGGGAGGGAGAGGTTGCAGGGAGCCAAGATCACACCACTGCACTCCAGCCTGGGTGATGGAGTGAGACTCCATCTACAAAAAGAAAAATAGAAAAAAGAATATAAATGTATAAATTTGTTGATTATTTGTCAGAAGGTGCAAGCAAAGAAAATCAGTTTGTAAATGACTGTCAGTGACTCTCAAAATAATGCACCTTGAAATGTATACATGATTTATGTAGCATGCTTCCTACTTGATTACATTTTAATCAGAAATAATGAAAACCATCTTATATAATGTGTATATGCTATATATAACATAGCATTTTTGTTACAACTTTTATATTGAATAAATATAATTTGAACTAACTTCAAAAGTATTTTAAGTTACTAAGGTATTTATTTAAATTTATAGGAACCACAGAAAAAATATTGGATAATATATTGTTTGGCTTGCTTTAATCTTTGTGGAAATTCCCAGGTATTTTTAATATGGTTAGGTTTGATTATTTTGCTTGCAAAATTTTTTCATTGTAATCGGCTCCACCTTTTCTGTATCCTGACATGTGGTAAATAAAATATTGGTTTTTACCAAAATAGGCATATAAAATAGATATGAAAGAATAAAAACTAGTAACATAATTGTCTTTCCAATTAAAATTTGTAAAATTATCTTAAATCATAAAATTTCTAAGCACAAGCTCATATTTATTTTATGAATTAAAATTTACTAGGAATACTATATATGTGCAACTTTGCCTGTTTAAAAGCAGGTGATTTCTATGCACTATCATGTTAAATTAATATTTCTTAACCTCATTTAATAAAAAGCATTCTATGTGACATAAGTGAATCTTTAAATAGCACAACATATAACAAGATTACCAATCCCAAATGTTTAGAGTCAGGAGTGCAACTCTACATTTCCTAATGGGATAAAGTAACAGAAGAGTGTTCTTTCATTTTCTATCTCTGTATTTTCTTAAAATCTAGAGTAAGGATTTATTTTATTCCTTAACACTCATTAAGAATAATGGGATTAGCCAAAATTTCAGGAGTAAAAAGGAGTCAAAATTAGTTACATGTAAGGCATTCATCTTCCCTAAAACACTTCCAGAAGGTCAATTTCAGTGTATATAAAACAGCTAAAACGTATTCAACTACATATAACAACTTATCCTAGAGATCAGTTCACTTAAAAATGTCTTTTGCCAGGAACAGTAGCAACACACGTAATCCCAGCACATTGCAAGGCCAAGGTAGGAGGATTGCTTGAGGCCAGGAATCGGAAACCAGCTTGGGCAACATAGCCAGACCCTGTCACTAAAAAAAGGAAAATAAAAGAAGAAAAGAATGAAAAACAAAGGTTTCTTGACCTAGGCATTCAAAGTCTTAATACTTCCAAATCTGGCTCCGAAAAATGATTTGTTTATGTATATGAAGTCAATATAATATGTAAATTTATATACAGTATTGAAGTTGAATGTACAATGTTTGCTGTAATTGTATTTGTTTTCTTAACAATTCTTCTCTTTACCTCGGTTATATCCAAATATTCAGCCTACACAGGTCCTTTCTTAATTTTATCTTCCTTGAGCACAACTACTTAATAGCAGCTTGTTTTAAATAAGCAGCCAAATGTACAATTTTTTTTCTTTTTTCTTTTTTTGAGACAGGGTGTCAGCTTTGTCGCCCAGGCTAAAGTGCAGTAGCATGATCAGGGCTCACTGCAGCCTCGACTTCCTGGGCTCAGATCATCCTCCTACCTGAGCCTCCCAAGTATCTGGTACTACAGGCACACGCTACCACACACGGCTAGTTTTTGTATTTTTAGTAGAGATGAGGTTTCACTATGTTGCCCAGACTGGTTTTGAAGCCCTGAGCTCAAGCAATCTGTCTGCCTCAGCGTCCCAAAGTGACGGGATTACAGGCATGAACTACCATGCCCAGCCAAAATCTTTTTCTAAATGTTCAAATATTCTTGCCTAAGGCAATTAGCATACTTGCACGTGTGTGTGTGTGTGTGTGTGTATAAAATTATATTTCCATGAATATTTATGGAGTGACAAGTTTCTGTTAAAATCCCAGCTAGTTGTTTGGTATAAGTGATTACTATTCCCATAGGCATAAAAGTAACAAGATGCTCCTCTCATTGAAAATATAGGCTAATATAGATGTACGTATGTCTGTGTGTGTGCATATATGTATATTTTTCTGAGAGCTAGAAGTATTACAAATTTTATATCTATATATAATCACACACAAATAACATCTATATGTGCACACACACATTAGATGTGTGTGTGTATATATGTGTGTGTATATATACATAATATATACATCAATATACTGGTGTTCACCAGTAGTTGTCAAAATTGTTTGCGATGCTGTCTTCTTCCAGTCTCGGGGTCTCTGCATAGAAAGTTTCCGAGAGTGTCTGCATAGAAAGTTCCCGAGGGCTATTTTTTTTTTTTTTATTATACTTTAAGTTCTAGGGTACATGTGCATAACGTACAGGTTTGTTACACATGTATACTTGTGCCATGTTGGTGTGCTGCACCCATCAACTCTTCAGCACCCATCAATTCGTCATTTACATGAGGTATAACTCCCAATGCAGTCCCTCCCCCCTACCCCCTCCCCGTGATAGGCCCAGGTGTGTGATGTTCCCCTTCCCGAGTCCAAGTGATATCATTGTTCAGTTCCCACCTATGAGTGAGAACATGCAGTGTTTGGTTTTCTGTTCTTGGCGATAGTTTGCTGAGAATGGTTTCCAGCTGCATCCATGTCTCTACAAAGGACTCAAACTCATCCTTTTTTATGGCTGCATAGTATTCCATGGTGTATATGTGCCACATTTTCTTAATCCAGTCTGTCACTGATAGACATTTGGGTTGATTCCAAG
>NW_016803880.1:5856285-5867851 GCF_001698545.2 Rhinopithecus bieti | reverse complement strand
TCAAAGGATATGAACAGACATTTCTCAAAAGAAGACATTCATACAGCCAACAGACACATGAAAAAATGCTCATCATCACTGGCCATCAGAGAAATGCAAATCAAAACCACAATGAGATACCATCTCACACCAGTTAGAATGGCAATCATTAAAAAGTCAGGAAGCAACAGGTGCTGGAGAGGATGTGGAGAAATAGGAACACTTTTACACTATTGGTGGGATTGTAAACTAGTTCAGCCATTATGGAAAACAGTATGACGATTCCTCAAGGATCTAGAACTAGAAGTACCATATGACCGAGGGCTATTGTTATACCTTCTCCCTGCCCTTATTTCTTGCTTAACCTTGACTCCTGCAAGTCATAACTCGGCAACCTCCTGTGACTCTACAGGGAATTACAAATCGCTTAACTAAGTATTTCTTATCAGATCTATAATTATACACTTATTTGTCTGATGAATACATAAGGCATTAACTATTCAAGTATTATCAGATTTTTCAAGAACTATGACAATTAGCATTTAATGAGTGATTACATGTATAATGGCCTAATGCATCATTTAATCCTCACAGTGACACACCTAGGATCTGCAGAGCTAGAATTAGAACTGAAACAGTGTCAGTCTGGAAATCACAATTCTATACTTCTGAAAAACTTTATCTTTTTTTTTTGTGAAGACATTTGTTTACATCACTGGGAAGCTATTAATAGGGCATTAGAAGGAAACTTTTGTTTTTCAGTATAAAATATGTTTCATGTCACTCATGTATATATCCCCAGGTTCTGAGTACACAGTTCCTAAGCTGATAATTGACTGCTTTAGTTGAATATTTCTCACGTTTTTAAAATCTCTTACATAGAGAACACATCTGTTCATTTTTCATGAGAGTAATAGCTTGTGTCTAGTTTGCTTCGTGTCGCTATCTTTATCTTTTATATTCTACTCTGTTTATGATACTTTCTTTGTGCCTTTTGGTCAGAGAAGCTTCTTGTTCTTCTGCTAATTCTAATAGCTGGGCTGATCTAATGATAACATTTGACTAGTTCATGGCTCATTTGAAGAATTGTTTCCTTTTTTCCCACATAATATTTTCTTAAAAAAGAACTTCTTGAGAACATTTTCACTGCTTGAACCTTGAAAACCTGACTCACCACATGTTAGACAATTAAAAGTTATTAAGAAAATGTGGTACATATACACCATGGAATACTACACAGTCATGAAAAAGAATGAGATCATGTCCTTTGCATGGGAGCTGGAGGCCATTGTCCTTGGCAAACTAACACAAACAGAAAACCAAATACTGCATGTTATGAATTACAAGTGGGAGCTCAATGATAAAAAAACATGAACACAGAGAGGGGAACAGCACACACTGGGGCCTATCAGAGGATGAGGGTAGGTGGAGGGAAAGGATCAGGAAATAATAACTAATGGGTACTAGGCTTCATACCTCAGTGTTGAAATAATCTGTACAACAAACCCCAGTGACCGAAGTTTATCTATATAGCAAACTTGCACATGTACCCCTGAACTTAAAAAAGTTACATAAATGTACCATTCACAGCCATTTCATAGATTTAAAAACATCATTCTGCAAACACAATTTCATCAAAAATTCTTGAATAACTGTTTTAGAAGTTCATAATTTATATCTCAGGTGCAAGAAGCAAAGCTCAAATAAAAGTGAACTAAAATTTAGAAAATATTCACTATGTCACTGAAGTCTTTAGGTAGATAAATCACAGAGCTGTTCAATTTATTGTCTTAAAGACATTTTTGAAATGCAGCTTTTCACCTTTCTGTCATATTCAGTAGATTGACTTAGTTCTCCTCATGAAGCTGACCAGCATAATTCCACAATTTGCATTTATAGCAGCCAACTTTGAACCATAAAATGTCACCAAGTCTTCCTATAAATATTCTTTGATTAGCCAGAAGACTGTCTCAGAAGTATCCAGTGGACTTACTTTCTTGCTCCACTAGCTGGAAACCAAAATCATTCTCACTCATAACTAATAACAACAAAGGAAATTAGATCATTAGGTTGACATGTTCAAGCTTTACTAAAGACAAGAGGGCTATATCCTTTTCTTTAAATAAACTAGGGATGAAGAGACAAAAAGGATTTTTGCCCCAAGGGATATAGGGCATAGATGGTTTTTTGGAAGGCAACCAAAGTATACCCTAAGGTTTTTTCAATATTTTACTGTTAAAATAATCTTCAAAAATACATGAAAATGTGTGACACATGGAGTTTTATTGTTTTATTTTCAAATCAAAAATGATTGTAAAGCATGTGATGATAGTAATATGGTTATACGTTAGCTATTAACCATTTTAAAAGTAGTCAAATGAAAGTAAAACCTAACTCATGTATCATCAAACATTGAGCTGGTTGAATGTGCCAGATACTCTCAAAGTCTGAAGTCCTCTGATACAGAGGAATAAAACCCAGCCCCAAATCTCATGGTGGGAACTGGCATGATATACTAAACGCTTCTTCAGGCAAGAATTACATGACAGAACCAAAGAATGCTTTTTGGAAGAGGTGATATTCTTAAAAAAAAAAGAAAAAGAAAGAAAGAGAAAACTTTAACTTAAAAAACCAAAATGTATTCTGCGTGCTAAGGAATAAAAAAGGGTTCTCATTATCTAAACATTGAAGTGGAGAAAGTGTTTTGAGCCCTCAAAAGACTAAAGTTCTGATACTGTTATCACCAGATATCAAGTTCATATTTATCATCCCACTCAGCAAATGAACTGTTCAGACTTAATTAAGCACTTAGAAGTTGTATGGTACAGTGGGCATAATATAACTATCCAAATCAACACGGAACAAAATCAGAATTTGTGGAAAAAAGATCTAGATGATCAGATTTAATTTAAACCTGACTTACTAAACAAAGCTCACAAACATCCCTTATATCTACATTTTAGTTTTAGAAGCTATTAGGTTTACCATGAGCACAGTGGAGTATTTTGGGCACCTGAAAGCTGAAGTGTTTCATGTGTGCCCTCTTCAAGAGACATCAGATTATGCATGAGACAAAATTAAATGGTAAAAGACACAACAAACCAAAATTTCCAAAACTTTTCTTCAAAAGCTTGTATACATCTTTGTGTCAGATAACCTTGTCACTAAGACTGTGTTTGGAATTTAAAATACCTGTAACAAGGAGAGGTGCTGCAGACCCACATAAAAAATTTCAGTGTTGATGTAAATATTTTCCTGGGAGCTAGAAGTATTACGAATATAAATAAAAAATATTTCCAAAGGTTAGAGTATTCTGTTAAAATACCATAAAATGCACATTGTTGTGTATTCTTAGTTTAGTATGTGCTATGTACTGAATATATGCATCTCCCTCAGATTGATACATTGAAATCTTAACTTTCCATCTGATGGTATTTGAAAGTGAGGTCTTTAGGAGGTGATGAGTTCATTAGGAAGGAAACCTCATGAGTGAGATTGAAGTCCTTGTAAAAGAAACCAGAGGGAGACCCCTGGTGTTTGTCAATTGAGACACACTGAATTGACTTTCGATGTGTTGTAATGTAAACCGTCCAGAGCATATCCGTAGGCACTAGAAGAATATCACAAAGTTTATGTTTTACGATCCCTCACTGATACTCTAATCTACCTTATTTGTGTGTGTGTGTGTTTGTGTGTTTGTTTCTGTGAATAAGGTCAAATAAATAAGTCATAGTTCACCTCTTTTTCTGCCCCCATCCTACAAGTGATCAGACTCAAACTTACGGAAATTTGTTTTTAGAGTTGGTACTGAGATCATTTATTTATTTTACTTAAAATAAATGGAAATACTGGTGCCTATTTAAAGCACAACTGGACCAATCTCTGGAAACATATTCTTGTTACTACAAAAATGTACAATAGAACACTATAATACAAAGTGCATTATTAATAGCACACAGATGTCCTTAACATTTCCTTTAGAGTTTTCAATTAATGTACTGTAGTTTCAAGTTGCAATTATTTTACAGTGCAGAGTGAAGGGAATGCTATTTGTGATCAGTTCTGTCTTTCTCTGTTCTTTAGTCAAAGGCGAAGCACTCTGTAGTAAAAGCAACAACATTTCCTTAGATTTTATATGAGTGTTCGGTCTAGGGACAATTATAAATTCAATTTGAAAAGGCATATTCTTTAATACCTGGTATTTAATCACTGGAACTATTTGTGTCCAGTGTACAATAAATGACATTTCATGCTAACCAAATGTTTGAGGTTTTTTTCTGTTAACACTGGTCAATATAGAGCTATTTTTAATAATAAATGTAGAGTTTATGACTCCTCACAATTACAGTTACCTGTAACTCTTAAGTTTTAAAAAGATAAGGTTAAATTCAGAATATTTTAATATTTTTATAATTCTGTTTTTTACTACATGTAAAAAACATTGTATACAATTGTGTAAAACTTAATCTAAGAAACTGAACATACAACAGATTGCCCTGCTTATTTTACAGGTTTTGTTTTGTTAACATTGGTTTCTGCAAAACCTATATTTTGAAATGCTTTATTTAATACTTTGGGTTCTTGGGCCAAACTAAAACTGAAATAGCTCATTTTAAAATACATTTTATTGCAATATAGTATTATATTGAAATATGATCACATAGAAATATGGAGAGCTTCCCAATTAATAAGACTAGTACAAGTCTGAAACTAAAAAACAGCTAGCTGAAAAATGAAAAGAGGGACATAACTATCTTACTGTATATTTGCAAATAGAATTTATCATTGTGTTAAAAAGATACTATGCCATTAGGGTTTATCAAAGAAATAAAATGGTAATTTCACATTAGAAAACCTATTATCTGACTCCATAGATTTTAAGGAAAAACCTATTAATCTTTTGGGGTTACAAAAGCCAATAGAAGCAACAAAAAAATAAAATTTGGTGCATCTTCACAATAAAGTTACTTGTGGATTTGAAATAGAACAAAATATCTTTATCTTCATATGTTTGAAAATATATGTTAATAAAAGCCCTACATTAAACATGATCATTAATATTGAATATGCTAAACATCCCTATTGAAAATAGAAGCATGAGAGCTCATTGTCACATAAACTATTTTATTATTTTACTGAATCTTAACACAATCCAAAAAGGCAGTAAAATATAAACAACATATTGCAAGAGAAAAACAAGCCCTTATTATTTCCAAACAGTACTATTTCTAAGCAAGAAAAAACCCAAATAGTAAAAAACAAAAGTAGAATAGTTTAGCAAGATGACCAAATAAAATATCAATTTACAAGAAAACAATTGCATTGCCCTCAAAATAATTGCATTTAGAACAAAATAATTACAATGACTTAATTTGCAATGGCAGCATGATCAAAAAATACACAGGAATATACTTGTCAAGATATGCAAATTTTTTAAAGGACATAATAACAGCCATCAATTATATTCTGTGAGGTGGAAGAGGTGTTATGCTATTCAGAAAAGGGCTTTAGTCCCAGTTGTTCGGAGAGCTCTAGGCAGTTTTCAGCTGTCAGGTGCCTCAGCTACAGAGAAACAGCTTGTTAAAAGTCCTGCCTTTTACAGAGTGGCCCATATCCAATTTCTGATTGATAGAGGCATTGGTAAAAACACTTAGCTATTTTAGATAATTATGGGACAACTATGGTGGGTGGCTGGTTTTAACTCCAGAGTTCCCAGTGCATTTTGCCAAAGTTGTCATGGAGTCTGTATGAGATCTTGGTTTCTCCTTCTGCCTAACCCTGATTTTTTATCCTCCCTTCCACTTGTTCAGGTTCCAAAGGCACCATCTAATAAAGTATCCTGCACACTACTCACCGCCTTGGTGTCTTCTTTCTAGAGAATCCAACCTACAATACTGGGTGCCAAGAGTGGTCCAAGATATCAGGCACTAAGATAAAGTTTTAGACCTGAATTGTGATGACTGGTTGGTAAGAAGATTTCCATCAATGCTAGTAGGTAGAGCAAAAATAGCCCTGGTTAAAGGGTAAATTTCCAGTTGTTCAGGTGCTGATTTAAGTTGGCATTGGTTGAAAAAATTCTACCAGCCAGGAATTGGGTATGTTTGGCTAACCTCCGGTGAGTACTCTGGAACAATGGTTCTCAGAGCGTGAACCTGTGAACCAGGAAATTTGTAAGAAATGCCAATAATCAAGTCTCACACTACACACACTAAATTAACAGGCATGGAGGTGGGGCCCTGTGGTCCATGTTTCAGAAAGGCCTACCAGATTATTCTGGTATATTGCTTTATATGGCAATCAACAGGCAATTGAATGTCAATTTTACAAACTAGAAGTAACCTAAAATGAATGTTATCTCCTGGAGGAGAAGAGCAGAAAAAGTAGACACCAAGGCTCATGATTTTTTTTGTCAATATAGACAAGAGAGCTAAACTCTGAGTTCAGGTAGTCATGCGACTACAGCGTCTAAATCTAGTCTGGAATGGAGACGTCTTGGTTGATGTTCCTGAAAACATTAAAACTTTATATTCCTGCCAACACTGTGAGGCTGTAGAAGTGGCAGGTTTTTTTTAAACTTTTATTTTAAGTTCATGTGTACATGTGCATGTTTGTTACAGAGGTAAACTTGGGTCATGCAGGTTTGTTGTTTCATCACCCAGGTGGTAAGCCTAATTCCCATTAGTTGTTTTTCCTGATCCTCTCCCTACTCCCACCCTCCACCCTCTGATAGACCCCACGGTATGTCGTTCACCTCTATGTGTCCATATGTTCTCATTTCTATTAAGGACTAGCATCTGCTTGTCAACAACACAAGACAAGGAAGACAAAGTTCTGACAAATACACCGATAAGGGAATGATGAGCCATTTTAAGATTCAGACAATTTATTTCCACAGACAGTGAAGGAAAGAGTGCCCAAAGGTGCAAGCTTCCCAGGGCCTTTGTATAAGACGCTAAGAAAAAAGGGGAGAAAAATTCAACATGGGTGATAGAATGCAATTTTGCTGGGGCCATTCTAGACTGCAACCAGCTTGTTTCATGGCCTGTAGCTGAATCTCAAGAGGGACAGTAGAAATCCTCATGCCTCATCAGAAAATGGGGTCAGTGAAAACGTCTGTCATGATCATCTCTTTGGTAAATGGGGAAGCAAGTAAGAAAATGGCCCTGTGGAAGCTGCTTATAAGCCTCACATGCTCTTATGTTCCAAGAGAATCACAAGGTGTCCCACCAAAACTCAGATCAGCGGTGGCTCAAGCTTTTTTCATATGGCCTTTATGGATGCGCACAAGGCCATTGAGTACTGTCATGGAGTTCTTGCCCCCATCACTGCCACTCCTTGTTGAAGACAATGCAAAGAATTCTCCCTAGCAAGCTGATATGTACCCCCACCCTGAATCAAGATCCCATCCTGAATCCTGCCATCAGCCCTATTCCTTGAGTTAAGTAACAGCAAGACCAAGTTAGGGACGTGGTCTCCCTCACACTCTGTCCATAGGTATTGATCCCCAAAGTACTCCAAATTCAATATTCTGTATATCGAACACTGTCTTAGAGTCTGCTTCATGGAGACTCAACTTTTGCCAACAAGAGAACTATGAATCCTGTACATATTCTATTATATGTAATTCCTGATACATCTTTTTTCATAAACTCACAGGTTTTAAGTATTCACAGTTGCAAAACTAGTAAATGATAAAGAAGTAGAGATATGATGGAGCGGCTACCTTTAACCACAGTGCTAAAATGCCTCACTCTCTTGAGAGATCTGTACATTAAAAAGGGTGAATTTAGCTCAATAAAAATTTTACCTTAAGAAACAAAGAAAAATAAGTGAAGACATGAAACCAGTCTAACTGCTCATCAGTGGATGACTGAATAAAGGAAATATGGTGCACATATATACAACAGAATACTATTCAGCCTTTAGAAAGAATAAATTCTTACCATTTGCAGCAACAATGGATGAACTTGGAGGACATCATGCTAAGTGTACTAAGCCAAGCATAGGAGGACAAATGCCATGTGATCTAACTTATATGAAGAATCTAGAAGAGTTGAACTCACAGAAACTGAGTAAAATGGTGGTTGCAGGGTCTGCAGGTTGGGGAAAATGGGAGATGTTGGTCAAAGGATGCACAATTTCTGTTATAAAATGAATACATTCTGGTGATCTAATGTACAGCATACTGTCTTTTAAAAGAACGTATTGCACACTTGAAATTTGATAAAGTAGATTGTAAATATTCTCACTACAAAAAATAGTAACTGTGAGGTGATTGGATATAATTAGGTTGGGGTCACAATTTCACAATGAATGCATATATTAAATTGTCATGCTGTATATATAAGGTATATATACCTTAAATATATACAGTTTTTGTCATTAATATCAGTAAAGCTGAAAAAAATCTAAAAAATCTACAGTCCATATTGACACTAGCAGAGGACAAGTGTGTTTTTCTGTTTATTTAATAACTGTCAGCGCAAAATTTTCTCTGTGTAAATCCTGTCAATTTTTGTATGAGAGCAAGAACAGTAAATCAAGCATAAAATATCTCAGATTATTTATAGATTCTAAAATTCCCTTCCTGTTTTATATGCTCAATAAACTACATGTTGTTGTTGTCCATTTGGGAGCCTTAGGAAAACAAACTGAAGAACAGACTTAAGATGTTATCTACTGTAATGAATAACAATTACATATCGACTCATCTATAGAGTACTCCAAAAAATAAAGGTTACCAAGAAATATACTAATTATTTACATTTTCTAAGTAATATACCAATAACCAATTTTCTGTCATCTGTTAAATTTTAAAGAAGTAAATGAAAATAAAAAAGAATAAAAGTAAGTGAATAAAATGACAGAAGGCAAATTGTTGGGGGAAAAGATGAAATAAGAAAAGCAATGAGTTGATAACTGTTGAAGCTGAATGATGGGCCCAGATGATCCTTGTACCCTTTTGTCTGTTTTTGACTGGTTGAAACTTTCCACAATAAAAAATTTAAAATACAACAATAAATTGCAAATTATTAAAGTCAAGATGTATGAGAGAGAGAAAACGACAATACCTTTAAAGAAGAAATCTAGAAAAATCATTTATTGGTATAGAAATATGTTAAAAATAGAATTAAAAGGCCATATTGACAGGATGATAAAATTTAACATTTTAATCATCTCTGTTGAAAGAATAGAAAAACAATTATGAAAATTGACAACTTGAGGAAAAACTCAGTTCAAATATAAGGGACATTTACTATTCATAATAAAAGTTTTCTAAAAACTAATAGATACATGACATCCAATTAGAAAACTGGCCAAAGAATATTGAACTGAAAATATCCAGAAGAACATATCCAAGTTTGCACGGATACACCACAATGACGACACTGGCTAATTCTGGGAAGATAAGATACATAAGCAGACTCAAGGGACATATTAGTATCTTCTGCAGTTTTTATAAATGTTTTTCAAAAAATAAACTAATTTTGTTAAAGCAATGTAATAAAATAAAAGCAATTTTATAATAGGTGATTTAAAATTATATATTTTAAAAATTGTACTAGTCATTAAGATAATTTAGAAAAGTTCATTGACAAGAATCACAGATTTGATTTGTTTAAAAAACATAAATTATAAACATTGGCTGATATGGTGGAACACGTACATTTTACTGAATAACAAAATGTCAAAGAGAACCTACCCATATAAACAGAAGTCACAGAAACACCGTCACCTATATCCCCCAAGGGCTCAGGTCCAGATGCTTTTATGTGAATATTTACAAGTTAATAAAGAAGGAAAAATATTGATGGTATTTAGGGATCCTAGGATTACAGGATCCAAATCTGCTCAATTACTCTTCTAAACTCAACCCAAAGACAAACATTTACAATAATAATATAATGTCTAGATTAATTTAACAGAGACATGCAAAAACCTGACATACTATCAAATTTGGTTCAAATATATATTAAAAGGATAATCTATCGTGATGAGAAGGATTTGCTACAAGAATGTAAAAATGACTTAGTGTTAGAAAATCTGGGAATATGATACATTAAGTGTGGCTGTTAGGAGTTAAAATGAAAATGACAGCTCAATTCTGATGCAAGTGACTGGAAGTCCAAATTATTTGGCAATCAGCAGTAACTCCGGACTCTGCTTACCTGTAGTGCTAGATACATAAATATTGTCAGGATTGCCTTCATGTTTGAGTTGTTGCAGGAATAAGTTTATAGATTTCAGTTATTTATGCCACTAAAGAAAGCAGGTACTGATCCTGAAACACAGATGCTCCTTGACTTATGATAGGGTCACATCCGGATACACCCACTGTAAGCTGAAAATTTCCTAAGTCAAAAATACGCTTAATACCCCAATAAACTCAACGCGAAGTTGAAAAATCATTAACTTAAACCATTGCAAGTTGGAGATTACCTGTATAGCTAAGGGTAAAAAATTGGATCATGGAAATTATGCAGCAGGTCAGTATGTAAATACTTTTTTCTTAATCACAGTCTTACTGCATTACACTTGAAAAAATCTCTTGGGTCAAACTAGACAGGTTCAGCTATGTAACCAACACTTTATGGCTTAAGCTAGTTACAGTAAAATCTTAGAACCACTTGGAAAAAATAAAGTCATAGACAGTTCATTCTGGAAAAAAGCAAAACCAACTATTGAAATAAAGACACCAAGAGAATCACTTAATATATGAATCATTCAACTTTCCCTTCTGTCTAGATCTGGTTTGTCAAGAATTGTAGGGGCTCTGAGATTTTAGCCTATTTTCTTTTGACAACCTACCGCAATTTTATAGACACTGGCAAGCACATTAGAGTTTTTATTCACAACAATAGCTGTAAACGGATTGACATCTTTGCTTGGGTTTAACTCAACCCCAATTTTCACATGAAGGAGGGCCAGACATGCCAGCACACACAGTGAGGTACATTACTGGGGAAGAATATTAGAAAGATGTGATCTTATTAAAAGAGCTGATAGCAAACCTGCCCAATGTCTAGAAGAAGAGTTATTTAATATTTATGATCCTGGAAGGCAAGCAGATCTTCTCCAAAAGGGCACATTATCTTCAAATTCTTCCAATAATTCCAATGGTATTGGAAAGACACCCTGGGGAAAATTAGCCGATAAAGCTTTTGCCAATAAGATGGGGCAGAAATATTGGAGATCCATGAAGAATTGTGTTGGAATACAGACCCTTGCCTACCTTCATAAGTAAAGTTTTGTGGAAACACAATCACACTCATTCACTTATGCATACTCTATGGCTACTTCTACATATCAACAGCACCATTGAGCAGCTGCACCAGAGCCTGTGTGGCACACAAAGGATAAAATATTACTATCTGAATTTTACAAATCTTACTGATACATGTGTTAGAAAGCACACTAACTATAAACAAGATCACAAGCAATATAGAAAGGCTTCACATGTCTTACTGAAGTTTCCTTCTTTCTTGGTAGCATTAACTAACTGAAAATATATAAGCCACTCACATAAATAATAAAGATTGCAATATCAACTAAATCTTTGTGTTTTAGGAAGCCATGATTCTGGTTT
>NW_016803880.1:5814936-5853212 GCF_001698545.2 Rhinopithecus bieti | reverse complement strand
AAAATATCTGTTATTAACATTTAAGTTATATAATTTTGATTTAATATCAATTATCTTTAAAATAAAATTCAACATATTAAAGGTTTTTTATATAGAAATAAATACATAATTAGTAGTTAGATGTGTTTTAGAAAATTGCTCCCCATTGTGCCAAGCTAATAGTGGTACTACAGGGTTCTATAATAGGCAATTAAAAGTTCTTGTTGAATAAATTGATGTGTGTACCATAGGGTGACAAAGACTGTATCCATTGCAAAATGATGTTGCCCATACATCCATATCAATATAAAATTAAAACTAATTTAACAACCAATGTATGCATATATTTTTAAATTATATGTATGTACAAATTTTTAGAAATAATTTCAGCTTTTATTTTAGATGCAGGGAGCACATCTGCAGGTTTGTTACATGAGTATATTGTGTGTGAGATTTGAGGTCTGAATGATCCTGTCACCCAGGTAGTGACTGTAGTACCCACTAGGTAGTTTTTCAACCTTTACTCCCCTTTCTTTGTCTCCTTTCCAGTCACCCACAGTGTATATTGTTGACATCTTTGGATCCATGAGTACCCAGTGTTCAGCTCCCACTGTGCTTGTAAGTGCAAACATGTGGTATTTGGTTGTCTGTTACTGTGTTAATTCCTTTAGGATTATGGACTGCAGCTACATTCATGTTGCTGTAAAAGACATAATTATTTTTTATGGCTGCCTAATATTCCATGATGTATATGTACCACATTTTCTTTATCCAATTCACTCAAGTTGATGAGCACCTAGGCTGATTCCATGTTTTTGCTATTGTGAATAGTGCCTCAATGAGCATACAAGTGTATGTGTCTTTTTGGTAGAACCATTCATTTTTCTGTGGATATATTCCCGGTAATGGGATTGCTGGGTCAAATGGTAGCTCTATTTTAAGTTTTTTGAGATACTTCCAAACTGCTTTTCACAGTGGCTGAACTAATTTCCATTCCTACCAGCACTATGTAAGTATCATCTTTTCCCTGCAGGCTCACAAGCCTCTGTATTTTTTGACTTTTTAATAACGGTCACCCTGACTGATGGGAAATGGTATCTCACTGCAATTTTGATTTGCATTTCACTGATGATTAATGATGCTGAGGATTTTTTTTTCATATATTTACTGGCCATGTGTATGTCATCTTTTGAGAAGTGTCTGTTCATGGCCTGTGCCCACTTTTTAATGGGGTTATTTGTTTTATATGTTGAATTATTTAAGTTCATTATAGATTCTGGATATTAGACCTTTGTTGGATGCATAGGTAGTGAATACTTTCTGACATTCCATGGGTTGTTTGTTTATTGTGTTGATAATTTCTTTTGCTGTGCGGAAGCACTTAATTAGGCCCAACTTGTCAATTTTTGGTTTTGTTGCCATTGCTCTTGAGGACTTAGTCATTACATCTTTCCCAAGGCCAGTGTTCTGAATGGTGTTTTCTATACTTCCTTCTGAGATTTTTATAGTTTGAGATCTTTCATTTAAATCTTTAGATCTTTAATGCATTTTGTGATTTTTTTTAATTTGTGGTGAAAGGTAAATATCTAGTTTCACTCTTCTGGTAGCTAATTATTCCAGCACCATTTATTGAACTGGGATTCTTTTCCTATTGCTTATTTTTGTCATCTTTTTCAAAAACCGGATGTTTGGTTCTGGGTGTGTGGCTTTATTCCTGAACTCTCTATTCTATTTCATTGGTCTGTGTGTCTGTCTCTGTAACAATATTATGCTGTTTTGGTTACTGTAGCTTTATAGTATAGTTTGAAGTTGGCTCGTGTGATGCTTCTGTCTTTGTTCTTTTTACTTAGGATTGCTTTGGCAATCTGGGCTCTTCTAGTTCTGTGAAAAATTACATCGTTAGTTTGATAGAAACAGCATTGGACCTATAGAGTGCTGTGGTCAGTATGGCAACTTTAACAATATTGATTCTTTCGATCCATGAGCGTGGGATATTTTTCCATTTGTTTGTGTCATCTGTAATTTCTTTTAGCCACGTATTGTAGTTATCCTTGTGAAGATGTTTCACCTTCTTGGCTACATGTATTCCTAGGTATTTTGTGTGTGTAGATATTGTATATGTGATTGTGTTCTTGATTTGGCTCTCAGCTTGAACATTTCTGGTGTGTAGAAATGTTACTGCTTTTTGTATGCTGATTTTGTATCCTAAAACTTTACTCAAGTTGTTTATCAGTTCTAGAAGTCTTTTGGTAGAACCTTTAGAATTTCTAGGTATAGAATCATACTATCAGTGAAGAAAGATAATTTGATTTGTTTTCTTATTTGGATGCTTTTTATTTCTTTCTCTTGCCTGACTGCTCTGACTGGGACTTCCAGTAGTATATTGAATACCAGCAGTGAGAGTGGGCTTTCTTGTCTTATTTCTATTCTCAAAGGGAATGCTTCCATCTTTTGCTTATTCAATATAATGTTGGGCTATACATTTGTCATAGATGGCTCTTAATGTTTAATATAAGTTCTTTCAATGCCTAGCTTGTTGAGGTTTTTATCATGAAGGGATGTTCAATTGTGTCAAAAGGTTTTTTTTTTTTTCCTGCATCTGTTGAGATGGGCACATGGTTTTTGTTTTAAATTCTGTTTATGTGGTGAATTACATTTATTGATTTGCATATGTTGAACCAATTTTCATCTCAGAAATAAAGCCTACCTGATTACAGCAAATTAACTTTTTGATGTGCTGCTGGAATAGGTTTGTCTGAACTTTGTTCAGGATTTTTGCATCTGTGTTTATCAGGGATATTGTCCCTGTAGTTTTTTGTGTGTGTGTCTTTGCCAGATTTTTGTATAAGACTGAAGCTAGCTTTATAGAATGATTTAGGGAGAAGTGCTTCCTTCTCAATTTTCTGGAATAGTTTCTGTAGAACTGGTACTAGCTTTTCTTTGTACGTCTAGAATAATTCAGCTATGGATCAATCTGGTACAGGGCTCTTTTTCATTGGTAGGTTTTTTTATTACTGATACAATTTTGGAACTTGATATTGATCTATTTAGGGTTTAAATTTCTTTTTGATTTAATCTCAGAAGTTTGTGTGTTTCCAGGGATTTATCCATTTTCTCTAGATTTTGTAGTTTGTGTGTTTAGAGGTGTTCATAATAGCCTCTGAGGATCTTTTGTATTTCTATTAGATTGGTCATAATGTCACTGTTGTCATTTCTGATTGTACAAATTCTTTAATCTTATATATGTAATAATATATGCTCAAACATCAGATTTAAAGTAAAGACAATGATTTTAAATATTATATATAAACACTTGATTTGAAATACTTCTTTAATTTTTGAAATTCCTTTATAATCCAGTGATTTGAACTTTTTTAAAGCTGTAGTAACTGGGGAAAAACAGACAAGCAAACACAGAAATGCAAGTGGAAGAACCTCCTCCTCCTCTGTGCTTATTTGAATCACACTAATCTATTTACCAATATTTACCTACTGGCTTTACAAAGATTTTGTTGAAGCTTACACCAAATAAACTGTCAACATTCTCTAAATTCGACTGTAAATGTATGGGAAAAGAAAAAATTATTTTTAAATAATTTTATTATACTAAAAATTATTCAAACATAAAATTTTAAGTATAAGATGTTTATATTTAAGCTCACCCATCGTGTTTATGCAACTAACAAGTACAATTAGATATTTTCCAAACAGAAGTTTATATCTATAGCATGAGTTTCTTTCAAGAAGAAGTTATGGCCGCTTAATTATTGTTAAGATGTTGGCTTTGGGGCCTTTAATGGTGTTGTGTATGTGTATTTGAGTGTGCCTGAAAGTTGGGTGTGTGTGTGTGATTTAATATATGCAGGATAGCAAAATACTGTTGACCCTTTTTTATAGAAGTGCCTACAAAATCAAAATAATTGGGTTTTTCTTTTTACAATACATTTTAAAAATTGCCTACTTTCACTTGATATCTAAAAATTTTTTACCACAGAATAATTACTATGTGATATAAAATAGCTTATACTCATCATTTATTCTTTATATTATCTTTTAAAGTGTCTCCTACATAAAACCCCTTAATTTCTAATTTTTAAATTTTTTTGTGGGTTCATAGTATATATTTAGGGATATTTTGATGCAGGCATACAATATGTAATAATCACATCAGGGTAAATGGGTATTCATCACTTGAAGCATTTATTTTATGTGTTGTAAACAATCCAAATGTATAATTAAATTACTCTTAATATTAACTATATCATCCTGTTGTACTATCAAATACTATATCTTATTTATTCTTCTAACTAATTTTTGTATCTGCTAACCATCCCCACCTATTCCCTTCCACTATCTCACAGTCTGGAAAGGGTAAAAATCTTATTTTAAAAACATAAGAACACATCTATTCCACAGTACAGAAATAAAAATGCATTGCAATATGAAGGAAGCTCATTAACATGTGGTGTCAGTTATAACCCCTTGCACTGTGATTTTCCCTGTGTTTCCACCAGAATCCAAAATCTAGGCCATGTGACCCTCTGGCATCTGTAATGAGTGAAAGTGGTAGTGTCAATCCTTATTCTGAACATAGTAAATATTAATGCTTCAACTTTTCCTTTTAGGCAAAAAATACGCATGAAACTCTAAGTTTTTTCCCACACCATTGACTGCATACAGTTTCTCCTTTTGGGGACGATTACATGGATATAGTAAATTATTACCTATAGGACTGTTTTAAAATAATCACATTGGGTTTTTAAAATATTTTCATAAACATTTTATAAGTATATATTTTTTCGTAAGTAGATATTTTCATAACATGGGAATATATACATCAATGTTGAGGATCAAAATTATATCCTTTGGGCTATATAAATAGGACTTCTGGTTTGAGACTAATTATGTGACAGAGGTTTTGGCAGGATACTTTAATCTTTGGGTAAGATAACTGTTTCCGAGGTTCTATCTTTTATAAGAAATATACATTCATTAGATCAGAAGCTATATTTCAGGTACTGGGTGCTGTGTTAATTTGCTAAAGCAAATGACCAATATGAAATGGAATTGCTACAATTGATCCTGGTGAAAGGATAATCAAGTGTGACTCCCCAGTTCCCACTGTTTTCTGTCCAGATAAAACATATGTCAAATGGAGATTTATAGATATTTTCACCTTTCTTTCATTTTTGGTAGTGGAATCATCACTTATGTGGGACATAGGTTTATCTTCCCCAGAATACTATTGGACTTACTGAGTGTCTCTTTGGCAATCATCATGGCCCAAACAATGTTGCTTTATACCAAGAAAATTGCCTTTAGCAAAATTGATTCTCACAGAATTAATTGATATCATCATATCCTCAATCACTCTGGTATAGATGACCTTATAAAATAATGCATTTGAATACTGAAGGCAATTCCAGCACCAGTTGGAAGACACTTTGTAAGGGGGAATGTGATATATGCACTGAACCATGAAGTACAATTGTAAGAAGAGTGTTAATACATTTTTCTGTGTTGAAAAAAATAACTGCAGACTTACGCAGGATTTACGTCTTACCATAAAATCTCTGGACATGGAACAATTTCAGTTCCCTAAGTTAGCAACTGTATCAGGTAATAAATTATTTACAAAATATTATCAACTAACTTTAGATAGCACAACTGTTCCATTGATAGATACATATATTTTTATTTTTGATAAGATAGAAGTTTACCTCTCTCATACAGAATATAAATCTATGTTAGTTTATGCGTATCCACATATTCCATCTACTGTTATTTGATACTTAGTACTTCACAACATGGTCCAAGATGACTCCAACCATCTCATTCACATTCCGGCAGCAGGAAAGGGGAAGGGGTAAATAAGGATGTGGCCTATCTTTTATTTTTATGTCAGCCTTTTTATAACAAAGATAAGTGATATACAGAAAAGTGTACAACTTGATGATTCGTTACAAAATATGCATGTAACTATTTCCCAGATTATTAAAATATTAATAGCAACTGTCTTTTTCCAGTGCTGTAACAATACCACAGGTTGGGTAATTTATAAACAACAGAAGTGTGTTTCTCACCGTTCTGAAGACTGGGAAGTCCAAGATAAAGACATCAGCATTCAGTGTCTGGTGAAGGTCTTCTTGTTTCATTCTCACATGGCAGAAAGTAGAGAGGCAAGAAGGGCTAAATGGCTCCCTCGCACTTGTTTTATAAAGATATTAATTCCAGTCAGGAGGACAGAGCTCTCATGGTCTAATCACTTCCCCAGATATCCCACCTCTTAAGACCCCATAATTGAGGATTACATTTTAACATGATTTTTGAGAAGGACACAAACATCTAAATCACAGCAGCAACCAAGAAGCTTTGTTTATGCCTTCCCCATATTAGTCAAAAAAGCAAAAACAATTTAAAAAAACCACCAAATCCTAAATTTCCAGGATCAAAAAAAAATCCACAAATTTCTAAATTTATTCTAACAATATAGATTAGTCAGTATCTGGCTCATTTAAATGAAAGATTTTAATGTTTACCAAAACCTTGCATGTGGAAGCAGTATGTTCATTTATTTTGATGTTTAATATACATTGCTTTAATATACTAGCTTATATAATTATAATTTGATAAATGGATATCTGAGATTTTTCAGATTTCAATTATTGCAATTGATAGTATAAATACTTTTGTTTTTCTTCTTTCAGAGATATATTTATTTCTTTTCAGTGTACACTTAGAAGTCAAATAGCTGTGTCATGGAAGATGTGTATGCTTCATGGGACAGATATTGCCAAAGCCTGTTTTAAAGGAGTTGTACCAATTTAAACTCCCACCAGCAGTGTATGAGAGTTTCAGTTTCTCCAAGTCCTCAGAGGTTAGCTGACAAAGGATTTTATAGTCTCTTATAAATATATTCACAAACATAGGGATAAATTTACTATCATGAGTGAACACATTCAGAGTAACAGCAGATAAATGAAAGCTATATGAAAGAGTAAATGTAAATTCTGTAACAGAAGTACAGTATTTTAAATTTAAAATGTACTAGATGGGCTTCTTTGGGGTTTTTTGTGGGGTTTTTTTTTTTTTTTTTTTTTGGACAAAGGTTTCTTTTTTTCCCAGGCTAGAGTGCAGTGGCATGATCATGGTTCACTGCAACATTTGCCTCCCAGGTTCAAGTGATTCTTCTGCCTCAGCTTCCTGAGTAGCTGCAATTACAGGCATGCACCACAATGCTCAGCTGGTTTTTGTATTTTCAGTAGAGACAGGGTTTCACCATATTGGTCAGGTTGGTCTCAAATTCCTGACCTCAGGTGATCCATTTGCCTTGGTCTCCCAACGTTCTGGGATTACAGGTGTGAGTCACTGTGCCCGGCCTTAGATTGGCTTCTTAACACCATATTGGAGATGCCTGAAAAAGGGTCTGGAAATTTGAAGGCAGATCAACAGAAATTAACCAGAATCCTGTCAGAATTCTGAAGATAGATCAACAGACTCAATCTATCAGATTCTGTCTAATCTAAGACAGAAAAAAACAAAGTCATGAATTCTGTAATCTCTGGGACATTAGCAAGAGATCTAACATATCATATCCATAACTGAAATTCTATGAGGACAGGAGATAGAGAAGAAGAAAAACTGAAGAAACGGGCTAAAAGTTTGCTAAATTGGGAGGCCGAGACGGGCGGATGACGAGGTCAGGAGATCAAGACCATCCTGGCTAACCCGGTGAAACCCCGTCTCTACTAAAAAAAATACGAAAACACCAGCCGGGTGAGGTGGCGGCGCCTGTAGTCCCAGCTACTCGGGAGGCTGAGGCAGGAGAATGGCGAGAGCCCAGAAGGCGGAGCTTGCAGTGAGCCGAGATCCGGCCACTGCACTCCAGCCTGGGCGACAGAGCGAGACTCCGTCTCAAAAAAAAAAAAAAAAAAAAAAATGCAAGCTTACAAATTGAAAACAAAAAAACCCAGCGAACCTCACAAAAAAAAACCAAAAACAACAACAAAAAAAACACCTAGACCCATCATAGTTATACAGCTAAAAACCAAAGATGAACATGGAACCTGGAAACGGTCAGAATCAAACAACACATTACATGAAGGGAAGGAAATAATCTCAGCTGACTTCTTCTGATATACAATAGATGCCAAAATACAGTGGAGCAATATCTTTAAAGTTTTGGGGTTGGGGTGGCTAGCTCCAGGTTTCTATATACAGTGAAAGTATCCTTTTAAAATAAAGGAAAATAGGCCAGGTGTGGTATTTCATGCCTGTAAGCCCAGCACTTTGGGAACCCGATGGGGGCGGATCATTTGAGGTCAGGAGTTTTGAGACCAACCTTGCCAACATGGTAAAACCCCATTTCAGCTAAACATACAAAAACTAGCTGGGCACAGTGGCGGACACCTGTAATCCCAGCTACTTGGGAGGCTGAGGCAGGAGAATCACTTGAAACCAGAAAGCGGGTTGCAGTGAGCTGAGAGCATACCACTGCACTCCAGCCTGGGTAACAGACCGAGACTTCTTCCTCAAAAAATAAAGGAAAATAAATAATTTTTAGACACACGAATTAAAAGAAGTTTAAACAAAACTGTACTACGAAAAATGATAATGTCTTCAGATTAACAGAAAAAAGAAAGAAAACTCACATCTTAGACTTAAAAATTATTGAATTATTTCAGGAATTTTGTTTTGTTTGCTTCATTAGGTATTGGAAGTACTTGACATGAAATGAAAACATGATATTTATAAATGAAGTTTATAAGGCCTAAGGAATGTAATTAAGTTACAAATGATAAGATTGTTTAAGTAAATTTAATTATTTCTAACTGCATTAATTTAATATTCATCAGAGATTTTTAAAAATCTAAATTAATAAGTAAAACAATAAATTATGTATTTTGCCTTACACAACCTCAGATAATCAAGGTAATTTATAACTTGAATAAACTGTTAATTTTAAAGTCCAACAATCCTACATAGACCTTTGCTTACACAAACTGAACATCAAAAATCTTACACTAGCTCTACTATTTAAAAAGTGACAACAGTTCACCAGGAAATCAACAACAAAAGACTATTTTCTCCAAGCATCCAGCATTTTCTGTATGGGGTGGCATACAGATAATGTAAAGAAACAGTGGGGACTCCTATGAAAACGATTGTAAAATGTTCCATAAAATTGATCCTTAGTGTCACTCTGTGCTTGCTGTTATTCACACCCAACAGTCATTCATTTATGTATGTGAAATAAATGGGGAAAATTACTTAACCAGACTCTCAAGCACATTGCCAGTTTGTCTCCCAGACACGCTGTGCTGAATAAGGAAGAATATGTCTGCACTGGTTGAATAAGAAGAAAGATGTTCAGACTGTTCACATGGTGATTCTGCCATCCCATTCTTCACCTCACTCACTGTGCCTTTGAGGTTACTATGAGATGGCCATACACTTATTTCTCAACCCAAGTGATTGTTTTAAGAACTGACATTTGAGTTCCGGCCAGTCTATACTCTTCAGAGAGAGCCTTTATAGTAAGCCAACTTTGCCTTGAGACAAGGCAGTTTTCTTTCTACTCCCCATTTGTTTTCTTTCTGCTGCTCATTTTCACCCAGGCACCTATCCTTTTCTCTACTAATCCACCTCCTCTGTGGCTCCATCTATGGCTACAGTACTCTCCTCTTATATAAACATATTTTTAGTGATTCCTGTCCTTTCTTGTTCCAGAATACTGGCTAACTCATTTTCAAATTTTTGAATATAAGTTTCAGTGGTAACGAAG
The DNA here is from genome assembly GCF_001698545.2 of Rhinopithecus bieti. Taxonomy (NCBI): domain Eukaryota; kingdom Metazoa; phylum Chordata; class Mammalia; order Primates; family Cercopithecidae; genus Rhinopithecus; species Rhinopithecus bieti. The sequence continues at coordinate 5,843,449 of NW_016803880.1, read as the reverse complement.
ATCGCATTTTGTATCTGCACTTGTTACCTGTACTGTAGTAGATTCAACCCAAACATTCCACACATACATGTGGTGGCTTAATTGGTTGAGTGTTATTTAAATAATCGCACCTGACTGGGACATGGTGGCTCATGCCTGTAATCCCAGCACTTTGGGAGGCCAAAGTGAGTGGATCATGAAGTCAGGAGATCGAGACTATTCTGGCCAACATGGTGAAACCCCGTCACTACTAAAAATACAAAAAATTAGCTGGGGTTAGTAGTGGGCGCCTGTAATCCCAGCGATTTGAGAGGCTGAGGCAAGAGAATCGCTTGAACTCGGGAGGTGAGGGTTGCAGTGAGCTGAGATCCTGCCACTGCACTCCAGCCCGGGCAACAGAGTGAGACTCCATCTCAAAAACAAATGCAACACCACCACCACCACCAACAAAATAATCAAATAACAAATAATCACACCTACTGGGTAGAAATATCTATGACTAGACAGCCAGCTGTGAATAAGTCTGTTTAGAGAGAATACTGTGGGGTTTTGAAACAGAAGAAGCTCCTATTGTCTTATTTATCTCAAACATCACATTTGCTGACATCACACTGGATAGCAAAAACTGATAATTTTTTTGAAAAATAAGTTGGTCTATTAGACAAGCTAAACACTGATCACAAGATGGTTACAAAACAGCTAAACTTAATTGCTAAAACTATGATTTTGAACATAACAAAGATTATGATCTAAGTGTCCATACATATTGCAATCTAAGTGTTTTATTATTCAATTAAGAGTTATATGTTCTATGCTACGTGTCACGCTTAAGTATAGGCAACCCAAAGTATCACATTAAATAAAATACATCTGCTTTCACTGAACTTACATTTTAGTGTGTGTCATGGTAACTTGAATTCACAACCAACTAGAATTAAAAATTGCAAAGACTGAATTTACAGGTTATAGAAGTGGAGAGCTACATATATTTGCTATCAAATATCAGCAACACAAGAGGAAGAACACTAAGATTCCCAAAGGATTATAAATCATGCTGCTATAAAGACACATGCACACGTATGTATATTGCAGCAGTATTCACAGTAGCAAAGACTTGGAATCAACAGTGACAGACTGGATTAAGAAAATGTGGCACATACACACCATGGGATACTATGCAGCCATAAAAAAGGATAGGTTTGTGCCCTTTGTAGGGACATGGATGCAGCTGGAAACCATTCTCAGCTAACTATCACAAGAACGGAAAATCAAAACACCGCATGTTCTCACTCATAGGTGGGAATTGAACAATGAGATCACTTGGACACAGGAAGGGGAACATCACACACCGGGTCCTATTGTGGGGAGGGGACGGGGGGAGGGATAGCATTAGGAGATACACATAATGTAAATGACGAGTTAATGGGTACAGCACACCAACATGGTACATTATACATATGTAACAAGCCTGCACGTTGTGCACATGTACCCTAGAACTTGGAAGTATAATAAAAATAAATAAAATTAAGGACATACCAAACTAATAAGGGAAATTAAAGGGATTTTCAGGCACATTTTTAAAGAAAAAAGGATTAAAACAAATTTTAAATGTATGAATTTTATATATTTTTGTCCCCAAAGTGCATGTATTTCTTGGAGCTGTGTTACTTATAATTGAACAACAAATTATCACAGTATTTAGTATTTTAAAACAACAGCAGTTTACTATGTTTCACGGTTTCTGTGGGTCAAGAAATTAGAAATTAGAAATCAAGAAATTAGAAGCTACTCAGATGGGATTTTCTGGCTGAGAGTTTCATGAGGTCCCTCAAGGCTAAAATCAGAGAGCAGCTGTGGTTACAGCCATTTCGAAGATTTCTTCACTTATCGGTTGCTTAGTTGATGAAAATGTGGCTGTGGCTAGTGGCTGGAGTAGCCAGGGCTTCTCGAACATCTTTTTCTATCTCCATGTCATGTTTTCCCTGGTCTCCACAGTGTGGCTGTGAAGTAGCTTAATATGGTGGCCCCACAACTCCAAAGTATGTATCATGAGAGAGAAGGGGAAAAGTAGTGTTTCCCTTTCATGATCTAGCCTCGGAAAGCGTGCAGCATCACTTCTGCTGCACCCTTTTGGCAGAAGCAGTTATAACGCTCTGCCCAGATTCAAGGAAAGGCAACGTAAACTAACCTCTCAAAAGAAGAACGTCGATGTCATATTGTAAGAAAAGCATGTGGAATGGGTTAAATGTCCACATATTGGAGTTTTTATCTCCAGAGGGGGAAAAACAATTTTCCAGAGTAGCCAATAGTACATTCCACTTCTAGGCACAACACTGCTTAAGTTTGGAGGTGACTAATTATTTAATGTGTGGAGAAATAAAGTTGGTACACAGAAATTGAAGATGTATATATACACGCACACACATTTTCATATATTTTTATATAAAATTATGTATAAATTGATATATATATTTATTTTATAAAATATATATATTTGTTTTTTAGACAAGAGGCTCGCTCTGTCTCCCAGGCTGGACTGCAGTGGCGCAATCTCAGCTCACTGCAACCTCCACCCGCCTGGTTTAAGCAATTCTCATGCCTCAGCCTCCCAAGTAGCTAGGATTACAGATGCCTGCTACCAGGGCAAGCTAATTTTTGTTTTTTTGGTAGAGAGGAGGTTTGACCATGTTGGCCAGGCTGGTCTCAAACTGCTGACCTCAGGTGACCGGCTTTCCTTAGCCTCCCAAAGTGCTGGGATTACAGGCATGAGCCAACATGCCTGGCCCGATTGAAGAGATGCTATGATTGAGGTAGAAAACGTTTGTATCATCAGAAAGACACGCACCATATACGTGTGCAGATGATTATGGTGAGAAGAATGTGGGGTCTATTACTAGCTATATGTGAATTCAAAAATATCATAAGAACTCTGAACTACCAAGTGTGGTTAATACAATAAGAAACAATTGGTCTATTGCCTGCCCATGATATAAGCAGAGTCTCTCCTGTAGTCAAGGAGAAATCATGATTGAGATTTGCAACTCTATGCAATCAGAATCAAGGCAAGGGCAGTTTTTACACTCTGATGGAAGATTAATTCATGTCTGAAGTTTGTGGCATGATTTTTTGGTGCTCTTGTTAGGGTGAATGATATGATACCCTAAGTCTTCAGCACATTTATCACATGGAATCTTTCCTTTAGAAGTGTAAAAAACATACAGAATTCAATATTTGAATATACATATTAAAATATAGAAATACACATGTATTTTAATATTCATACTAAAAATTAGGCAGCTAATTGTAACAATTTAAAACCCTACTATTTGAATGAAAAATTATCATAGCAATATTTTAGATTACCAGAGAAGTTATTCAAGGTGGTAAGAAGCTCCCTTCAATGGCTGTTATTTGGATAACCTATCACATTTGTTTTAAACAGCAACAGAAACCCAGTGGATACAGTCACAGGGAGACTGATTGCAAAGATAAGTATAAATATGCATGGAAATGTGAATATGTGACTATGATGAGGATACGCACACATATACGTAAATGTAGACAAGTATACCATACATATTATGTGTGGTATATTTGTGTACTTCAGCGCTATTAAAGAAATAGAATGGGATTGTTTAAGAGAAAGCAAGATCTGGCTTAATGGAAAGTGTTAGATCTGCCTTTTCATCCAAAGATTTGATTACTCAAGCTGGATCCAATTAGTGAATCCACAATATCATTGTATTCCACTGATGAACTATGGGCTTAAGAAAATCAATATGTGTAGTCACTCAGACAATTACAAAGGACAAATGTTTATGAGTGTATATTTATGGTCTAGAATCCTCTGCACAAAGCAATATTTGTATTTGTTCCTTCTGCACTGTTTTGTCTGTCTACCCTCCTCATCTATTACTTAAGTTAGTTGCCTTTTTCATCATCCTGGGGAATTCTCTTCTGTAAATACTCATAACCTGAAGGGAACTGACCCCAAAGAAGTGCCAAAATACTTATGTGCACTGTGACTATCTTCACCTGCTTAGTGATTGGCTAAAGCTTGAGTTTACTGTGATGATCTGCTATAAAAATGCTCCCCATAGAGCAACCAACCTGTGAAAGATTACTCAGCCTGCGGATTGCACAAGCTGTCTCATACCAAACACAGAATCTCTACTGAGCTAAGTAGCAACAAATATAGCATCTGACATTTACTTAAATCTTAAACATATGCCCACAGGGAGTTTCAAGTAGAAGCTGAATGAACACCTCATAGTGGAGGTAGAGAAATTTAAAATGTGGGATATATGATGCTTTCACTTCTGGATTCTATGAAGTTCAGTGATTTAATCCATTCTTTGGCCTCAGCTTCAGCACAATGACTTCTGAGTCCCATCGTCTTTCTGTTACACTTTAAACTCTAGGAGTCTTTGTTCCCAATTTGTCTGCCTATATTGGGAGAAACCAGTTTGCCTGGAGAAAATACAGCTATCATGATTCCACTTTTTAATTAAAACTGTTACAAATGTAAAACCTGTTAGGATTAAAAGAACACAATCAATCTGTAAGAAGTGGTGGGTATTTCATCAAATATTAAAAGGTCAAATAGTACTAAGTAGTATTCCTACATTAGGAAAATTGCTTAAGAAAATTCAATCTACTGGGAACTCTTATCTTTGAAATGTTCTAAATGTCATAGAAGGAATGATTTAAAAGTATTGCAAAAAATAGTTGTTTATAATTTACTTACCTTGCTGTCTTTTTTAACATGTCACACCTTTATAAACACACTTTCACTGCAATGAACACATCTCGAAGATAATAAACTTCTATTTACAAAATATATAATTATCTTTAATTTTCATACAGTGTGGTCTCTGAAGTATTTGAAACTATTCATATCACTTTTTTGAAACCCTTATATATTTGCTTTCTGTGACACATGCTCGGTGATTATCTTTTTGATCTCTGAAATGTACCTTAAGCTATTTGCTTCAGCTTGGAAATGAAGCTCCAGAAACCGTGTAGCGTGAACTCAACTCTATAGTCCATTCACACAGAACTTTTCATTATTTCCCCTTTAAAAATCTGAACTTTTGGCAGGGTGCAGCGGCTCGTGCCTGTAATCCCAGCACTTTAGGGGGCCAAGGTGGGCGGATCATCTGAGGTTGGGAGCTCCAGACCAGCATGACCAACATGGAGAAACCCCATCTCTACTAAAAATACAAAATTAGCTGGGCATGGTGGTGCATGCCTGAATCCCAGCTACTTGGGAGTCTGAGGCAGGAGAATCACTTGAACCCAGGTGGCGGAGGTTGCAGTGAGCCGAAATCGCACCATTGCACTCCAGCCTGGACAACAAGACTCAAACTCCATCTTAGAAAAAAGAAAAAGAAAATCTGATTTTTGTAAAGTTGCTGATTTCACAGAAATATATTCTTCTTTCTACCCGTCTCTTTATACCTTTGATTATTGTGTTTACCAAATTCCTAGTCATTCTTCAAGATCTAGTTGATAATTTTCTTTCTCTGTGAGGCTTTTTACTCAAAATGTAAGTCAAATTCTACCAGAGAGCCTTATTCTCATGACATAGCAAAGTCCTGGGCAGATAAGAGACATTCAATTTATGTAATAGATCAAACAAGGGCTTTAGATTCAGAAGTCCTGGGTTTAAATTTTAGCACTCTTGTGTGTTTGAAATCCTTCTCCGGAAGCCTTTGCTTCTTCATAGACGACAGAGCTAATTACCACTTTCCTGTAAGAATTACATGAGAAAACAGGAACATCAGCTAGGACAATATCTGGTACTTAGTAGAAGTTCTATAACCAGTTGCTGTTACTGACACTACTATTATTTCTCTGCTCTCCCGCCTTTTTAAAATAATGATAAATAATTAAATACATAGAAATCTTGAAATGTCTTTTCTTTGTGAACCTATGTTACTAATCAAGATAATCACATCTCTTTAGACACCTGATGTGGTTTGGCTGTGTCCTCACCCAAAAATCTCATCTTGAATTATAATCCCCATAATCCCCACTTGCCAAGAGTGGGACCAGGTGGAGGTACTTGGATCATGGGGGTGGTATCCACCATGCTGTTCTCATGATAGCAAGTGAGTCTCATGAGAACTGATCCTTTTAAAGCATCCAGCATTTACTCCACTTGCACTCATCTCTCTCCTGCCACCCTGTGAAGAATGTGCCTGCTTCTCCTCTGCCTTCCTCCGTTGATTGTAAGTTTCCTGAGGCCTCCCCAGCCATGTGGAACTGTGAGTCAATTAAACCTCTTTCCTTTATAAATTACCCAGTCTCATAGATTTCTTCATAGCAGTGTGAAAACAGACTAATACAATACCCTTGAAATATACATGGCCTTTGTTTTTCTCCTGCGATGTATTTAGTGGTTTATCTGTTTATTGAATTATTTTCAAGTCAAAAACAATAAAAATATAGTAGCTGCTTCTTAGATAATATCAGTCCATCTTTCCAGTGTTACACTATTTTCTCTCAAGGATTAACAACTAAATCTAACTGTAGTACCATGATGATTTATATAACCCAATAAACAAAATAATTATTTTGATTAGTCATAGAATGTTGATTGTTTTTTATAAATGTATCATTCAAATACAGAAGGTCCATGTGATTTTTTGACTTTATGATGATGTGAAGTGATAAGCATTTGGTGGAAACTGTATTCTGAGTAGCCATACAAACATTCTGTTTTTCACTTGCGGTACGATACTAATTATATGAAACTTTTTTTTTTTGTTTTTTTTGAGACAGAGTCTCACTTTCAGTCACCCACGGCTGGGAGTGGCAGTGGCCGATTCTCGGCTCCTGCAAGCTCCACCTCCCAGGTTCATGCCAATTCTCCTGCCTCAGCCTCCCAAGTAGGGCTGGGGACTACAGGTTGCCCTGCCGGCCCACGGCCTGGGCTAATTTTTTTTTGGCATTTTAGTAGAGAACAGGGTTTCACCGTGTTTAGCCAGGATGGTCTCGATCTCGGTCTCGATCTCCTAACCTCGTGATCTGCCCGCCTTGGCCTCCCAAAGTGCTGAGATTACAGACATGAGCCACCGCGCCCGGCATATGAAACATTTAACAGTTTGTTATAAGATAGATTTTCTGTTAGATGATTTTGTCCAACAGTGTGGGCAAAATGAAGGTATTCTGAGCAAATTTTAGGTAGCTTAGCCTAAGCTATGATATTCAGCAGGTTAAATGTATTAAATGTATTTTGACTTACAGTATTTTCAACTTATGATGTGTTTACTGGAACATAACTCCATGATAAGTAGAAGAGCATCTGTACTTTTCTCCTTTTATCCTTCCCCTCTTTGGGAGTTTGAAATATTTTTTAATTCACAAGAAAGCCCATTAATTATTAAAATCTAGTTACTGAAATTCCACTAGTTCCTCCTCCAGGTATTTAGCAGGACACTTAAAATTAGTATGAGTTTTTCTTCCACAGTGGACACTAGTTAAGCAAAAAAGAAACTGCATATTAGATAAATATTGTTTAGCTTGATTAGTGGATGGGTACATATATATAGTCACACATGTTGGTTAATACCATTTAAGGGAAGAGGTAAGATATTGGAGATTGTATGTTTCTTCAAAGACTATAACTGGAGAAACAAAGGGGTCAGAGGAAAATGAGTATAAGAATAAAAGTATTAAAAAGAATGACCATTAAGCAGGTTTAGGAGGAAAGCAGGTCTCTGTCTATGACTAAAGGAAGAGAGAGAAGCCAGCATATTGGCAAGTCTCTGCCCTTCAGAACACCTGCACCTTATTTTGTTTGGAACAGTAGTGTTCAGCAATGTTTATTTTCAAGATTGTAGGTCTGTGTATTAATCTGTTTTTACATTGCTAATGAAGATATACCCGAGACTGGGTAATTTATAAAGGAAAGAGGTTTAAGGGACTTACAGTTCCACATGGCTGGGGAAGCCTCATAATCATAGCAGAAGGCAAAGGAAGAACAAAGGCATGTTTTACATGGTGGCAGACAAGAGAGCATGTGCAGGGGAACTGCCCTTTATGAAACCAGATCTCATGAGACTTATACACTATCATGAGAACAGCACAGGAAAAACACACCCCCGTGATTCAACTACCTCCCACCAGGTCCCTCCCATGACACGTGAGGTTTATGGGAGCTACAATTCAACATGAGATTTGGGTGGGGACACAGCCAAACCGTATCGGTCTTTAATGCTGCCTCTGCAGAGAAATCCCAATTTCTCTAATTTCTTGTATATATAAAATGTTTCGATCATGGATATCTCAGTGTGTTAAACACTCAGATCAAGACCATGAGGAAATCTGAGTTATTGTTGCAATTAGAATAACTTCCCAGATAATTAACATTAGTAAATACTAAATTTCAATGCTCTATTTACCCCTCAAAGATTTGCTAAAAATATTTTAATTATGAACATTCAGTACACTAATTCTGTATATGAGCACCACAATTTTATACAGAAATAAGTATTTGTATCTTGATGAATATTTAAGGCTTAGTAGTTAACAGCATTTTTATCTACTGATGATATTAAGTGCTTTTGCAAGGTTAATGAATTTTAATATGGAGGCGATGATGTTACTCTGTCTGCTTCTCACTGTCTGCTGCACTGAAAGAAAATCCAATCTATTAAAACTCAGTGTGGAGCAAAGCCATGATGACCCACTAGTAATTGCTGGTTGACAATGTTGCACAATAGTTGGTCCAAAAGAAATCCGGCCTTGCAGATCTGGCAGGGGAGTCTAGTAAAATGCCACAAAGGTTATTGCAGAATATAAATGAGAAATTGTGTAACAGTTGTCACCCCAGTGATAGAACATTGAGGTTATGTTTACTCAAGTGGTAGCAACATGGTTATAGACCCACTGGCAGCGTTGGTCTCAGGCAAATTAATTAGCTTAGACTACCCCAAAGCCACTTAGCAAAGATTGCAAATCAGTGGAGAAACCAATTAAACCACAATAAAGAAGCCCATGCTGATCAGTATGGCCATATATTATGGACTGCAGAGTCCCCCAAGCATTCTCCTTTTACATGCATTCACATAATTATAATCCTGGTCAGAATGGAGAAAGAGAAATTATTGAAACAACTGATTAAAATTTAAGTTTATATATGGGATGGTTGTATGTAATAAAATGCTAACAATTGGTCATCTGAGAGAGTGGTTTAAACTTTTCTTGTAACTTTTGTGTAACATTCTAAATTATTTCAAAGTATGAATTATTTTAAAAATTAAGCGTCCAAAGAATAAAAAAGGCATTATGAAATAAAAATAGTAATAATAAATAGTCCTAACGGCAAACCTACCATAATAATTTTATTTGTTTTTCAATCAAGTCAACCTTAAAATTAAAAAGTACATAGGATAATGATGGTATCTTTGTTTTTATTGGTCAGATCACTCTCAGTGAATATAACACTTACTGAACAGAAATGCAAAAGGTATAATCCATTTTGGATATTTAAAAAGCAGGTCTTGATATAATTGTATTTTTTAGAAAGAGTCTATGTTTCCTATTTTAAGGGCACGTACAATCAAGGCAGTGCATGGCGCAAAATATTTTTTCTATTTTAATATTGTTTGCACAGCTGCCCAGTACTTTAGAAAAAAATCAGATCAGGCATATTTTGAAGTAATTCACAGTGTTTGGGAGTGAAGTAGAACGTAGAACAGCCACAGAGATGACATCTTCAGTGCTATTTGCAGCCTGGATATACCCTCACATGCTGTCTTGTCCCAAAAGACATCCAAAGCAGGCCTGGATGTGGCTTCTGAACATTTGGTGTTTTCTCATATCATCACCTTCTAAATTCAGCCTCCTTATTAGAGGAAGACAAGCCTATCAAAACAGATGTTCAGCTGAGTGGAAAGAACAGACTACAGATTGAATCAATAAATCATTAAATGAATACTTTGAGAAAACAAATTATTTTTCTTATATTACCCACATTTTGACAAAATATATGCCTTTTCATATCATCATTTTATGAAGATTTTCTCTCACACAAACACTAATGAATATAACAGGATCTTTGTTTCTGCTGAATTCAGACAAAAATTGCACATTTTCAACCAAATTTCCTTAAAGAAATGTGAAAACATTTAGGCAACAGGAGTTGCCTGACTTTGATGCCTCCCTCTTTTGTGAAATGTTTTATTATTGCGTCCATCAATCAGGGCCATAGATTTTATTGGATTTAGCTACCTAACATCTGCACTTCATTTCATTTTGATAATTAATTTTTAAATTGATAAATAAAAATTCTATATATTTAACAGGTACAACATGTTTTGAAATATGCATACATTGTGGAATCCCTAAATCGAACTAATTAACATATTTTCTCACATAGCATTTTGTGGGAACATACCATTTTGTGGGAACACTTAAAATCTTTTTGCAGTTTTCAAGAATATATTGTTATTAGCTATAATTCACTACATATTATCTCTTGAATTTATTTCTCTTGCCTAACCCCAATTTTTAATTATTTGATTAACATCCTCCTAACACCATTCTCCTGCCCACCCCCAAAACTTGGTAACCACCATTCTGCTCTCTGCTTCTGAGTTCCGCGTTTTGAGATTCTTCATGTAAGTGAGTTTATGCATAGTATTTTTCTTTCTGTTAGGCAGTTCAAATCCTCATTTGCCATAAAGCCTTGCAAGAGCACTCCTTTAAAAAGTGGTCTCTCCTCTTCAGGTAGTATGGCATGATTTCCAAAAGTTTGCTCCATTGAACTTTCTGATCCTTGAAATGATGTATTTCCTATAAATTGTATTTTCAATTACGTTGGGAAAGTACTAAATACTACAATTCCTCTTGTAGAGATTGAAAAGGCAGATTCACAATTAAAAGTTCTGAAATTTCCAGAATTAATAAATCAAATTAGCTTGGTTTAATCTAGGTTTTTCTAATGTACTTGATGAAGGAAGCTTTCCCCATTATCTAAGATGTATTCACATCCTCCTGAATTATTTTCAGGTATCTCAATTTGAAAATGCTATATTATGAAAAGTAGTTAAAATATATTAGTGATTAAATTTTACTATTTAAGTATGTGTTCATTTTTGCAGTCAAATTGGTGGTTTTCTTATTTTCCTTTTTGCATGTTTATAACTGCTTTGACCATTGTATTATTTCTTGGTTCTCCCAAAATACCTAACTACATCATGGCAGGCTTTCAATCTTTTGATTTAGCAAAATTATTTTATAAAATATGAATTAAACAAATATAAAATAAAAAATGTCTTGATGCAAAAACACTAAGTAACATCATGTTTAATTGTCTGAAAAGACGTAAAAATGGCATAAAGAATAATGTAGGTATATACATACCACAGAGCTTAAAAAATAAAACTTGAAAATAAAAGTTGAAGATCCTTGTATATCCCTTCCTGGTGGCATTTCATGCTATTTAGAGGAACTCACCATCCTGAGGTTACTCTTTCTCGTTTTTAAAGCTTTTCTAATAGTTTATTACAAGCCCTGTATCCTTAAGCAGTAATGTCGATTTATTTTATAATTTATAAGTGGTTCTGCTGTATGTGTTTTTATTCTTTTCTTATAAATATATTTGTGATATTTAGCCTTACTAAAATAGCCCCAAGAATTTATGCATTTAATGCTGAATATGAATCATGTTATTTGAGCACATTTATTATTAATTATTATTATTATTATTTATTATATGCATTACAATTTGCTGGTGCTTGAAACAATACTTCTGTGAACATTCTCAAATATAGCTCCATTAATGCCGCTGGATGTATTCCATTATACTTGGTGGTAAAAGCAATTTCTGCACCATAATATATGAATATTTTTACTTTCATTGTGTCCCAGTTCCTATTACTGGGTAACAACTAACCCCCAGAACGTTGTGGTGAAAAAGAACCGCGATTTGATTTCGCTGACAGAACTATGGATGTCTGGGATAGTGGAGAAGGCTGAGGTGGCTTAAATTCTGATGTATCAGAATCCTTTAGCTTGTGGACTCACATCCGCTAGTCCAGGAATTAAAAGAAAAAAAACTACACACACTGTAAAATCACTCTGTGGCCTGATTGTATATGGCCCCTGAAATAGAAATCATTTTTACATTCATAAAGAGTTATTTTTCAAAAGAAAAAAAAACTCAAGGAAGTAATAGAAGTCTTTATGTGGTCCTCAAAACCTATATTATTTATACTGTGTGGCCTGTTACAGATAAACAAAACAAAAACAAAAGCTTTGCTAAGGAATATCTTGGATATGGCATCTGATGAATGTTTTTAAAATAAATATTAGTACAAACTCTGCCTTTACTGATAAATGTAGTACAATTGTTTTATTGTGTTAATTAAAAGGTTTAGGGTTTTTTTCCTACCATCGTGTGTACTACTTTCTGTTCATTATTTTCCCTTTTACACATTTATATTTTACAATTTATTTTGAAATAAAATGTACACAGTGAAAAAAGTCTTCAACATCTTATTTTGTTTAAGGATCATAGCAAAGCTCTTAGTGTAACTTCAAAATAATCTATAACTTAATCTACTATTTTGAGTGAGACCCGATCTCACTTATACAGAGAACATATGTATATGTATGTATATATTCATATATATGTTCTATATAGGGAGTGCTATATAATTATGTTCTAGTGCTATTTCAATATAAACTAACTTCTGCCATAAGCTCTGCCCCATTAGCCAAATGCATTTTTAATATTTTTCATTTGATATAATTCCTAGGTACTTGCTTAGTGATATGATTCCATAATGCGTTGACCTAAAGCATCACCTACATTTCAGAATTACCTGAATTCTTAATCTCTTATTCCCCAACTGATCATCTTGTGCAAAGATGCACAAGAACATGCCTGAAGGCAATTTATATGCAGGATAAGTAATGCAGAGAGTGAGGCAATTATCGCAGTTGGTTATCTATAGTGATTAAATTCACCTTCGAGTTGCTCTCTTCTCCAAATCATATGACAAACACACAGGTAAAGGATTCAGTTAAAATTGTAATTCCTTCCATTCACCAGGTAATACGTGTCTTCTTTCATGGAAAAAAAACTCCTCTGGATGATTATGATTTGCCATTCACATAGAAAAGTGGTTCTCAAAGTTTAGTGCCTATCAAAATCACCTGAAGAACCTCTTAAAAAATGAGAGTGTTGAGTTCAAAAATAGAATGCTGAGTCCTACTTCCAGAATTCCTGATTCACTGGGTCTGTAAGGGGCCAAGCATTCGTGTTTCTAGCAGGTTTCCAGGTAATGGTAAAGACGCTATTCTCGGCATCACTTTAAGAACCGTTAATCAACGCTACTATTAAAGAATTGATATATTGCAACACCCAGAATAATAAGGAATATTAAACATTCCCCCATTTTCAGAGCAAATCTAGCTTAATATATCAGTTAGGGCTTACTCATTCTTTTTGCCAGCTTCTAGTAATTTACCAGCTCTGTCTGTTAAGGATAAATTAAGCTGCTGACCTAAGTTCTTACTGTATTTCCTCAATTGTGTATGAGAAATAAAATACTGAATGAAATCATCACTTGACCAGAGATTAATCCTTACAATGTTTTCAAATTGCTAAATCATAAGTATCTCCATTAAAGAAATTAGTACAAATTAAAGGAGATCAAGAAACTCTGTGGGACAGATTTTATGAATCAATTAGGTAGACTGATTATCAAATTAATACTTCCAATTCTTGAAAGAATTAAGCACCATAGCCTATCTGCTTAAGAAAAAGTAGTTGGATCATAAATAGGTAGAAGCATGTTTATATATGTAGGGTAAGGTTGAGAGAGAAGTCCAGTAACAATGATGCATTTCATGAGGTATCAGAAAACATCCATGATTTCATTAATTCTAGAACTGCTTAGATTTCTAGCATTTTTGAGGTTGCTACATAAAATACGGAACACCCAGTTAAATTTGAATTTCAAATGAACAATGGATATTTTTTAGCACAGGGATGTCCTAAATATTGCATGGGAATTATAGTACTATAAATTTTTTATTATTTTTCACAGCATTAAATTTAACTAAGGTTTTCATTTGCTAAATCCAGGCATGTTCAATTGCCAGAGTAGGAATGTGAAGGAAAATTAATAAAAAAGGTTATGAAGGGCTCTTCCCTCTCTGCCTTTGGAGGTTAGCCTATGGATAACAAAAATATAGCCAATGGGTGAATGATCAGGATATAGAACAACAGGTCAAGAATGAAGTTGAAACTGCAGATAAAGATTTCAGTTGCTCCCACTAACATAGTAATTTAAGCTATTTGGCACCTTATTCTTCCTGTGTTAGTTGAGGGTGCTGTAACAAACATACCATAGACTGGATAGCTAAACAACGAGCATCTATTTCTCACAGTTCTAGAGGCTGAGAAGTCCAAGATCAAGGTGCCAGCAGATCCAGTGTCTGGTGAGAGCCCTCCCTCTGGTTGCACATGGCTGTCTCTTCTTGCTGCATCCTTACATGGTAGAGAGGGGAGAGCAAGAGCAAACAATTGTGTCTCTTATAGGGGCACTAATCTCATTAATGAGGGTTCCATCCTCATAGCCCAATTATGTCTCAAAGGCAACACCTCCCAAAATCATCACATTGGGGTTTATGATTTCAATATTTGATTTTTGGGGGATGATGCAAACATTCAGCCCATAGACCTTTTCCTATTTCTGTTCTTATCAGGCACTATGGCAAGTTGTAGACTTGTAAATCCCCTGTTAATAAAGAGATGTACCTAACTGAATTCTCACACCTGTGCCTTGGTTCGTTATTTCAAAACACTAAAATTTTTTTAGCATTATTTAATAGTAGATATGTTTCAATCAAAGATATATAAGAAAAGACAGAGGCAACTGATTTATTTTAAAGGTGGGGAGGCATTTTATTTTATTTTTTAAACTTTCCTAACCCACAAATTCTCCTATTACATTTCTTATTCTTACGAAAGCAAGACTAGAAGAGACTACAGTGAAGACACCGAGCCTCCTCACTGGCTGACATTTATTGTTGAGAAAAGTTTAAGCTCCTTCATATCTTCCACATCTCCCATAACTTCTATTTTGGCATAATGCTAAAAGAGTATTCTACATATTTAAATATAATGAAGACTATAGTATATTCAAAAGTTGGATTACATTGACTAGTCAATTCAAACAACCATTAATGGTTGTCCGTCAATGTAATCCAACTTTTGAATATACTATAGCCTTCATTATATTGCATTAAATGCAATAAATGCAGCTTAAACTTCCTGAGCAGTTTAAGCAACTTAAGCTACGCTGCTATACTGTTATAATAGACTAACCCAGTGCTCCATTGTTTGTGTTCATTCTGAGTCTGCAAATTTAGTCCTTTCAATTCACTTTTTTTAATTTAATTTTTATTTATTTTGTATTATACTTTAAGTTCTTGGGGTACATGTGCAGGATGTGCAGGTTTATTACGTAGGTATACACGTGCCATGGTGGTTTGTGGCACCCATCAACCCATCATCTACGTTAGGTATTTCTCCTAATGCTATCCCTCCCCTAACCCTCCACCCCCTGACAAGCCCTGGTGTTGATGTTCCCCTCCCTGTGTCCATGTGTTCTAATCGTTCAACTCCCACTTACAAACGAGAACATGTGGTGTTTCGTTTTCTGTTCTTGTGTTGGTTTGCTGAGAATGATGGTTTCCAGCTTCATCCATATCCCTGCAAAGGACATGAACTCATTTTTTAATGGCTGCATAGTGTTCCATGGTATATATGTGCCACATTTTCTTTATCCAGTCTATCATTGATGGCCATTTGGGTTGCTTCCAAATCTTTGCTATTGTGAAGAGTGCTGCAATAAACATGTGTGCATGTGTCTTTATTGTAGAATTATTTAATTTGAGATGGAGTCTTGCTCTGCTGCCCAGGCTGGAGTGCAGTGGCATGATCTCAGCTCACTGCAACCTTCGCTTCCCAGGTTCAAGTAATTCTGCCTCAGTCTTCCAAATAGCTAAGATTACAGGTGCCCATGACCACAGTCAGCTAATTTTTTGTATTTTTGGTAGAGACAGGACTTCACCATGTTGGCCAGGCTGGTCTCAAACTCCCAACCTCAGGTGATCCACCCACCTCGGCCTCCCAAAGTTTTATGATTACAGGCATGAGCCACTGCGCTGGGCCTCAATTCACTCTCTTAACCAGAAAAATCAAATAGTAGATTACTCCACAAATTATAATTAAAATAATCTGACGAACTTAATCATCAACGTTCTTTTATTTCTTAATATATATATATTTTAAATTTCCTAACTAAAATGCGTTGATTTAGTAATTTTAAAAGTGTTTTAGTATTCATATTTTGTACAAGTGCATGACACATACATAAATTTAAGAAATATTAAACTTAAGAATTTCAAGTACTTATTTTTTATGTTTCAAATTCTACTTTTGTATTTAGTATTTTAAGTTGTTTACTATTTTTAAAGGATAATGACCATGCAGTATAAAATGCTTACATATTATTTATGTAACTCTGGAATTGGTTATTTTGATGACAGTACTAAATTCTTATGCCTCTGGTTTTTTTTTTTAAATTACTACTGATAGCACTGTTAGATTTTCTACTCTCAATTTTATAAAAGTGGAAAAAAATAACATTCATTTATATTTTAGGTAAAATTTAAAATCTATAATTTTAACAACTTATTTTCCATAACCTAAATGTGACTGTATGCTTTGAATATGTATAAACAGTGAATATTTATTTTAATAAATACTCCTTTGCAGTCTATGTAAACCATGCAGAAGCAAATTTATTTGGGATTGATTACAGATTTAATATCTCATCTCATGAGGATATAAGATCAAATTAAAGTATTAATAATATTCTGACACAATCGATTTGATACTCCAGGCAAAAATATTACGATGGATCGCAATGCAGGAAAACATGGTATTGGTTATTCTAGGTAAATAGTAGGAAATTTATTATACTTTTTTATTTTGACCCCATGAGGTAAAATTTGATCTTAAATGCTAAATGATCATAGCATGAACCCAACAGCTTAGAATTTCTGAGCCAACCTAAAATTGCTTTAGTGACGTTTAGTAAACAAATATTTTGGATGTTTCTTTTAATCAGGAAGTATGCTGGGCATGGGGAATATGAAGATGACAGAAGCACACATAATCCCAGTTTATTAGTTCATGTTTGCTATTTGTTTTATATGTTATGAAAGAAAACAAACGAATAGAAAATTCAAATAAACAGAGAAAACAAATAGTGGATAATGTGGACATGTTTACTTTAGAAAGGTGACTGGAAGTGGCCCTTCTGTGGAAGCAGTATTGAATGGGAGATTTAATAATCGAGAAGAATGGCCAGGCGCAGTGGCTCACACCTGTAATCCCAGCACTTTGGGAGGCCAAGGCAGGTGGATCACATGAGGTCAGGAGTTCGTGACCAGCCTGGCCAACATGACTAAACCCCATCTCTACTAAAACTACAAAAATTATCTGGGTGTGGTGGCGAGCACCTGTAATCCCAGCTACTTGGGAGGCTGAGGCAGGAGAATTGCTTAAACCTAGGAAATGGAAGTTTCAGTGAGCAGAGATGGCACCATTGCACGCCAGCCCTGGGGGCAAGAGCAAAACTGTATCGGAAAAAAAAAAAATTCAAGAAGAAGATAGTCATAGGAACCACAGGGGGAAGAGCAGTCCAGAAAAGTATGGTAGCCCTTGGCTAATGTGAAGAAATTAAGAGAAGTTCAGTTTAGCTTCAGAGTAGATCACATTGGATTATATTGAAGACAGACATGAATTTGTATTTTATTTCAAGTAACAAGCAAACAGCCCTTCGTAAACATAAAAGATAAATTGTGCAATTTATATTTTTGAAAAGTCATTCAGTTTGCTGTGTTGATATTGGGGAGTTATATAAAAGGTGGGAAGACCCTTTCCATGGCTGTCACAGTAAAATAAGAGAGCTGATGGTGGCTTTCACTAGGCGAGGGGAGATGAAATTTGTTAAGGAGTCAGGGAGAACAACTGATAGTAATAGTGATTGTAATATATAGTGGCCGAGGATATTTACAAGAGGAATTATAATGTTGCATAATGGAATCTAGGTTAGACAAAAGAAAAAAAAGGATGTCAGAAGATACTAAATCATCATGAAAACAGCATGAGAATAATGTCCCTAAAACTCACAATGAAATTAAATAATTGAGATACTGGGATTTTTAAGGAAGTATTACAGAAGACAGGAGGTTGTAGTTGGGAAACAAACTTCTAGAAATAAAATTTCAAAGGTAGCCTAAAATCTGAAGATGATACATCCAGCAGGTGGCTGTGTTAGTCCATTTGAGCTGCTGTAACAAAATGCCTTAGACTGGGTCATTTATAAACAGCAGAAATGTATTGTTCACATTCTGGTGGCTGGAAAGTATAAGATCAAGTTGCCAGCAGACACAGTGTCTGTTGAGGGCTTGCTCTCTCCTTCACAGCTGGCACCATCTTGCTCCATCCTCACATGGTGGAAGGGACAAACAAGTTGCTCAAGCATCTTTTACAAGACCATTAATTCCAGTCATGCCCTCACCACCTCCTAAAGCCTCCACCTCTTAACACTATCACAATGGCTATTACGTTTCAACTTAAGAATTTGTAGGGCACACCAACTTTCAAACCTTAACGGTGTCCATGGCAGTGGATAGATAGGTAACTTGGAGGGGAAGGAAAGATAAATGATAAGACAGACTGAGGCAGTCGAGTGTTAGATAGTCAAGCTCTGCAGAGGTGGAATTCAAAGTGATTAATGACAGGCATTCAGGGAAAGGAGAACAAAGTCTTCAGTGAATTAGATGAAGTTAATAGAAATTAAAAAATAGAGTCTGGACTTCTAAATATAATTGTTGAGCTTTAAAAGCAATCTAGAAGTTGAAGCTATAAACAAAGCTACAATTATTCATTAAAGTACTATAAAATGAAGCAATCTTCTCATCTCAAAGGTAGAGATAATTATATTTGATTTGAGATTACATAAATTGAATTTCAACCTTAGCATGATAAAGCCCTTTGAGAGTCTTAGAAAGAAGCTGCTGAATATATACAACTTATTACCATTAGAAAAGCAAACTTGACCCTGAAATCTGTAGTTGGAATGCATTTTATTTTTCTAATTTATTATTTTAAGAGCAGCTGTAGTACAAAACACAATTCCGTTTAAATAGATATATAGTATAGTATTTAATATGACTTCAGATTTGCTTATTGTGCTTTATTATCTAAGTAAAAGAAAAATGTCTTCCTTCACAAAGCAATAGATTTATTGCGCAAAGGCAAAGACCGTTTCAGTTTGAATTTCTTGCCAAATCAGATAATTAAAACATACAAACAAATGCTGATTTTTTTTTCATAGAATAAATACTGATATAAGGAGACATACATTATTGGAAAGGCAATTATACATCAAGAGTTTGTCCAAAAGAGAAGATGCCATCTGGCATTTCTAATCTGATGTATGACTAATCTGAGATTGAATTTATCACAGAAAAACCTGTAATCATAAGACCTTTGGAAAGTTCAAATTATGCATGATCAGAAAGCATTAGCATCACCTGTGAATCAGGAATGCTTCTGCTCTAAGGAAAAGTCTCTTGATTCAAAACTTTTCAATTTTATTCCTACAGTTTTTTCTTCCTACAGTTTCCATCAGTCTGGCACAAGAAATCTTTGGCTTAAAAAACAAATAGCAGGATGAGAAAATCTTAAAGTACAAACTCTATACACAATGCATAAATAAAGTTCAATATATTTAAAATATTTTTTATTTTCTTTGAATTCCCTCCTAAATACTGGCTATATTTCTTTGGGTTCCTTCCTAAATGTGAGTATCAGCTAACATTATAAGACAAAACATGTAATTAAAAATTTGGTTTCATTGCTAATTATCCATTCCTGGAATTCTAGGCTGAAAGACAGTGCTTAGTTTTAATGTTCGAGTAAGGTATTTCTAAAAAACATTATGCATCTGGAACAGTGATTTCTAAAGTCCAGGGTTATTTCCACAGACTTATATTCTTACCAGAGAAGTTTAGTCATTTACTGACATGGTAAATCATTTAGCTCTGAATTTTTGTTTCCTCTTCTCTGTGGAGGTAGATGACGTTAGATGAAACAAAAGATGATTTCTACCACTCTTTATTCTTTGGATTCCAGTGATGTAACTTAACTCCAAAACTTACAAAAGAAAACAAAGTCCAATGTACAAATGTGCAATGGAAATAGGAAGGCTTTGGTTGAAAATTTGAGTAAAATAAAATTGACATCATATAATTCTAACAGTGCTATCGAAGCCATGCATCTGATAGCATTGCTGCTTTAATTCATAATTTATAAGAATGAGGAAGAGCTAACATGTCTGCATCTGTCAACCTTAATGTGTTATGATTACTAAAAATCTGTTAAGTGAAGAACTGCTAGTCTTTTGTGTTTAGCAGACAGATCTTAAAAAAATAAAATCTATGGAACAGATTTGACAGAGCCTAGGAAAGAGAAGGAATGCCATAGCGCTAAGAGCTCATCCTCTGAGTTAGATAAACTATGTGTTCATTCTGTCTTTCCCACTTACAGGGGTGGGAAATCAGCCGCTCCCCCTAAGCCTCATATTTGTTTGTAAAATATTATTAAATGAATAGAGTTTTGATAATTAAGTACATGTTATATAATGAAGTATATGTTATATAATGAAGTATGAAGTAATAACCTTCATATAGTTGACCTCAGTATATTATGTGTACATACACATAATACATGTATGCATATGTGTATGTATATGTATACTTGTAAATGATTACTAGATATTCAAAATAGATTTTGCTCAGAGAATTTACATAACAAATATTATTCTACTCTGTAGCTTCTTCCATTAAAAAGGCATGTGCAAAATTCAAGTTCATAAAACCATTTCTTATGTAGCAGGAAAATCACCATCTCCACTATATTCTATTTTAAGGTTTTTAGAAAAATCAGTTGACATTAAGATGATGTATTAGTCTGTTTTTACACTACTATAAAGAGCTGCCTGAAACTGGGTAATTTATAAAGAAAAAATGTTTAATTAACTCAGTTTCACATGGCTGGAGAGGCCTCAGGAAACTTACAATCATGGCAGAAGGTGAAGCAGGCACATCACACAAAGTGGCAAGTGAGAGAGAGAGACAGACAGAGAGGAAACCACCACTTATGAAACCATCAGATCTCATGAGAACTCACTATCACAAGAACAGCATGGGGGGAAACCGCCTCCATGATCCAAACACCCCGCACGGGTCCTTCCCACGACAGGTGGAGACTACAATTTAAATGGCAATTCAAGATGAGATTTGGGTGTGGACACAACTAACCCATATCAGATGGTAAAAGAGATTTATTTTGCCATGTAAATACATCACAAATGTAATCTTTTACCTTTTTGTGTCTACTTTGCTGCATGTCGTTCACTCTATACATTTATCTATCCCTTGGTCACTGCAAAATACAGAGGTGCCTACTAAACCACATTAAATTACTCTCTGTGATTTTTTAAATGTGCTCTAATATTGCTTTAATCAGACTGTCTCAATAACCATAGCAGCTCATTGTACAGCTGTTAGATAAAAAGAGTTTTACTCAATTGCCTCAAAGTTTACTTGATTTTGGAACTTTGCATATCGGAGTCACTGATAATGTTCTAGAAATGGTTTTTGCAAATTTGCAGATTAACAGACCATTTCTATGAATTACTTATGTTTGAGTTCTCTAAATCTAATTTAAATAAGTAGCTGTTTTCCTCAAGGAGCAATTTTATAAAGAAGCAACTATTAATGGGGATCTATTGCATATGTATTGTTTAATGTCACTATGAAGTTTTAAATTTTTTTTCTTAGAGAACAGAACACCAAATCTTAACAATCAACCAAATAAACAAACTTCTCAAATGCTTAAATTAGAAAATAAAATTAGATAAGCATAATAAAATTAGAAAAACATGGTATTTTTATCTTGAAGAGAAATTATTTCTACTCCATAATTTGTTTTTAGAATAATTTCTGAATAACGATTATTTACACATTCTACAGGAAATTATTTTTCTGTCTGCACATTGGTGGTTTCTAACTCTAGTTGGGGAGAAGGTTTTTACTGACTGATAATCAGCAAAATATAAAGTAACAAGAATACACCACCAAAACTTGAGAATACCAAGTGTTCTTTAAAACATACTGATATATAAACTCTCAAAATTTCCCCATATTATTTTTCTGAGATTGTTTCACAGGCAGAATTCTTAAGTTTCTAAGTACTGTGATTTCAGCATTTGGCATCAGAAGAAAACAGCAGGCCTGAGAAGCTTCTACTTACAATATTGAAAAAGAAAAGTGAAGAAGAGATTTTAGAAACAGAATATGGGGAATGTAAAGCCCCTTTTTCACTGCATCATATGCAGACTATCTTAAATTTATTATTAATATATTAACAGATACAGCCTTTTTTATTATTTTTAGATTTCATGTTCTGTCTAAATTCATAGTGGGCTTTGCTTCTTTAGGATCCAGGTGATAATATTTGTCATACACTGTTTCATAGCTGCAAATTACGTAATATTTTCTAAGCACCCACTAAAGACAAACTTTCTACCATTCTCAGTGCCATTAAAGCACCTTGTACCTATATCTATACCTTAAATTTTTTAAATGCCACCAGCCCGTGAAAATGCAGCCCAGTTTTAGTCTGGTGTGATTTGTAGACTTCTTTTTGGCTGCTGGGCTTGACAATTATGGATAAAATCCAATTTGTCAAAATACACATGTAAATTCTTACTAAGATAACATTTTGTGGGGTAAAAGAAACTAATTTATGCAATTGTATAAAATGATATTTTTAAAGCATATCACCCAGTGACCTTATCATTAGCCTTATTATTGCCAGCTAGTTCTAAAATGTTAACTAAGACTTTGGTCTCTCTGGCAGAGCAAGAAACTCCATGTGGTAGAATCATCGTGGTTCTTCATGGCCTGGCTAGATGTGTGGATCTTTCCCAAAAGGAAAGGTAGGAGATAATTAATGGCTGGGTGCCATAATCTATAATATATGAGTTACACGAATTGCCTAGAAACCCTAAATAAACCCTGGTTTTACACGTTTTATAAAAAGATAAAACTTTACAGATGTATCAGGTTTTATATGTAATGCTTAAGACATTATACACTGTAAAAATTTTTAATTTTTAATACAGCTTAGGTTTTGTTTCTAATCCCAGTGCTATAGACTGGTTGGTTTCATCCCACCAAAATTTGTATGTTGAAATTCTAACCTCCAATGTGATGGTATTAGGAGGTGCAGCCCTTGGTAAGTAATTAGGTCATGAGGGTGGAGCCCTCATAAATGGGATTCGTGCCCTTATAAAATAGATCTCAGAGAGCTACCTCCTTTCACCATGTGAGGACACAGCAAGAAGACATTTATCTGTAAACCAGGATGGCAGCCTTGACTTGACCTAGAATCTACTGGTGCCTTGCTCTCAAATTTTCCAGGCTCCAGAACTTTAAGAAATAAATGTGTGCTGTTGATGAGCTCCCCAGTTTATAGCATTTTGTTATAGCAGCCCAAATGGATGAAGGCACCCTGTTTTTCAAGAACACAGTAAAATCTTGCTATAGCATGATTAATAGAGAGAGAGAGACTTCTAAAGGGAAAGCATTTTGAAATGACTAGTGCAAAGTAGGAAATCACCATTTTTTGCAACATAGAGCTAGTTAATACTAATTTTTAAGCTGGCTTTCAACTCCAGCTATCCAAGTGCCACACCTGTCATTCCAGGAGCTATCATCTGCCCTAGGGATTTTCCTCTTATTATAATTTAGCAGTATAAGTAAACCAGACATTTATTTAGGTTGGTGCAAAAGTAATTGCGGTTTTGTCATTGAAAGTAATGGCAAAAGTAATAGAAACATAATTTTTCTGTGTCTGTTGATGACAGAGAAAGAAAGAATTAACTAAATGTATCTTTGTGCTTCTTTAGACAATAATGCGATACAGTAATGAGGCAATGCCTGTTGCTTTAGGTGGAAGCAATCTTACTTATTCTTTAATAATTCTGAGCAGAAATTTCAGCTCAACTGATACAGCAAATAGCATTTCCCAAGACATTTATTTGCTGTCTGGCACAACTGTTGGTGATAATCATTCAGCTGGTTTTCTTCCATAGAGGAGATAATATTAGCAATGCTGCCCAGTCCCTGAATTGTTTCAAGTAAGGAAACTTTTATAATGAGGAAGTCAGGTCTATGTTGTGAATTACAAATAAGGTAAATGAGGCCCATACTTAGTTTATGGGGTGGCAGAGTGGAGAGAAAGAAAAAAAATTATTAGCTGTTGACAAACAAGCAGGAGGGCTGTCCTACTGAAGACTTTGCTAACCACACAGCATGGGATAAAACTCATTTAGAGCAGGTGTGAATGATGGGGGAACAAGTCTGGGTTTGATTTTGACATAGGGTTGATTTTTCAGGAATAAGTTAAATTAGGAGATCTACTACCAGCAACCCCCAGGGTCTTCTTGTCAACCATCATTACCAGAGCAATATCCAAGTGAGGAGTGGGTTTTGGGTCATATTTCCAGGGAGAAAAAGATAAATTAATATTATAAAGCTGTTTAGTGGGTGCAGCTGACATTTTCCAGTATTTGGTGACATAGATCTAAGAAGGTTAAATTTACGCCTGTAAATATAATGGCAAAATGGGCTTTGGCATAGGCTTGGTCTAGTGTATAGCCTGAAAATAAGGGAAATCAATGAATAAAACCCCCTATGATAGCAAATACAGCTCCTCTTGACAGGACGTAGTGAAAGTGGGCTACAACATAGTATGTGTCGTGTAATACAATCTCTAATGATGAGTTTGCCAATACAATGCCGGTTAAGCCCCCCATGGTAAAGAGAAAAATAAAGCCTAAGGCTCAACGTATTGCAGGGATCACTTGGTATTGCTTCCGTGAAGTGTGGCAAGTCAGCTAAAGACCTTACGCGGTGGCTCACGCCTGTAATCCCAGCACTGTGGGAGGCCGAGACGGGCGGATCACGAGGTCAGGAGATCCAGACCATCCTGGCTAACACGGTGAAACCCCGTCTCTACTAAAAAAGTACAAAAAAACTGGCCGGGCGAGGTGGCGGGCGCCTGTAGTCCCAGCTACTCGGGAGGCTGAGGCAGGAGAATGGCGTAAACCCGGGAGGCGGAGCTTGCAGTGAGCTGAGATCCGGCCACTGCGCTCCAGCCTGGGCAACAGAGCAAGACTCCATCTCAAAAAAAAAAAAAAAAAAAAAAAAAAAAAAAAACCTTAACACTGGTAGGAATTGCAATAATTATAGTGGCAGAAGTGAAGTAGGCTCATGTATCTACGTCTCTACCCACTGTAAACATGTGATGAGCTCATATAATAAAGCCTAAGAACCCAATTGATATCATAGCTCAGACTATACCTATGTACCCAAATGGTTCTTTTTTTCCTGAGTAATATGTTACAATATGAGAGATTATTCCAAACCCAGTTAGAATGAGGATATAAACCTCGGGGTGACCGAAGAATGAGAATAGGTGTTGATATAAGATGGGATCTCCTCCTCTGGCTGGATCAAAGAAAGTGGTATTGAGGTTACGGTCTGTTAGTAGTATGGTAATGCCGGGAGCTAAGACTGGTAAAGAGAGGAGTAGCAGGACTGCTGTGATTAGGACTGATCAGACAAATAGGGGGGGTTTGATATTGAGATATGGCAGGGAGTTTTATGTTGATAATAGTGGTGATGAAATTGATAGCTCCTAAAATAGAGGAGATGCCTGCTAGAGGAAGTGAGAAGATAGTCAGATCTACAAAGGCCCCCGGGTGGGAGAAATTTCCTGCCAAGGGGGAATAAACTGTTCAACCTGTGCTAGCACTGGCCTCTACTATGGCGGATGTGAGTAGTAGTAGGAAGGAGGGGGGAAGGAGTCAGAAGCTTATGTTATTTAAGCGGGGAAATGCCATATTAGGAGCACCAATTATTAGGGGTACTAACCAATTTCCGAAGCCTCCAATTATAATGGGTATTACTATAAAGAAAATTATAACGAATGCGTGAGCTGTAACAATAACATTATAAATATTAGCTAATTATTAGACCAGAAACCATGAAAAGGCTTTTCTAGTGAAGCTCCAGTGATGTTTCAGCTGGAGATCCTTGTTGTGAACCCCATCACCAGGCATTTATCTTGGCAAGGTTTGTCCAAGTCAACCTATGAAAGGAATTCTGTTGACTCACTCTGATTGTTTGAAAACCATATAACATGAACCACATAATGGGAGTACTTCCCAAATATGTTTATATCACTATACACAGAAAATGTGACATTTATAGGCCACACTAGGGTTAACAGACAAGCCTGTCAAGGTTAAGGTGGTTGGTGGTGGTCGGGTGTGCTATGAGGTCTTGAACCTGGCCATCCTGACATGGCTCCTCTACCTACTTGAGATATCTCATCAGATAATATCTCAGCACCCTAATTAACACTGCATATGTACTGCAAAGAATCCAAAGCTCTTCTTTTTCTGCAGCTACCATATTTTTTAAGGGCTATAAGCAGAACATTTTGTAATGTAAACCTGGTTCAAATCATAGTACTTGAACATGTTATTTTTGAGTTTCCGGAAGATTCAACATTTCAGATGCTTTAGGAAACAACAGTGCTAATGAATTCAAGGTAGATGATAACTTTCTCTACCATAAGACTTGTAAAGTATGTCCACACTTTACATTAAGAAGTATTTAAGTCATTAAGTCATTAAGAAGTATTCATACCTCGGGCCGAAATATTTTAGAAGAATCCTGCTGATGATCACTGCATCAGTCTTGGCACATGGGTCTGTTTTACCCATTGCCAATATCATAAAAGCTCTTAAATTTTTTCAGGTGAACAAATGGAACCTGAATATATTTACATGTGGATTCCCAAGGGCGAAGTGAAAGAAAGTGAGCCATTTTATTAGTCTTGAGTGTCTCTCCCCAATCCCCTACCCTGTTGTTGTGGCTAACAATAAAGCATCTCCAATATTACTAATGAGACATGCTGGAGAAATTTGGGGACATACCATTCATGTTCAAATCATCCTGGTATTACCCCTTTATAGTATATGTCAGGACAAGGGTTATACAATAGAAACAGAATGAATACTCTAGTATTTTGAGCTTCTATTGGGGAGCGACAAACATGACCTGAGGAGGGAGAAAAAAGACATCATGACTGTCTTCAAAGTTGCTTTCTCTTTCCTTTTTCTTTCCTTTTATTTGCTTTTAATTTAATTAGCGAAGGCCGGGATCTGAAAGAGCTGCCAAGAGAGAATGCTCTGTTGATAAAGTAGAGAGAGAAAGCAATTTAGGAATGAGAAATAACCACAGCCTTGGCTGTGTTCTTGGGCAGAAAACCATCTTCTTTTTTCTTAGCAGCCTGAGTAGAAAGAAACATAAGTACCATTAACAATTTAGCTTCTTCAGGAGTAAGAAACCCTCATTATTTTAATAATTTTTCTCAGCCAAGAAGCACCCAAAGGCATTATGAAAGGGGTGATAACTGATGCTTTTTAATGTGTCAGTGAACATTCTGCAGGAGAGCTGCCAGTTCTGGCACCTGGGTAGAACGCAGAGGCAAGGAGGAAATTTCACCACCTCACAGAGCACAAAGGGCAGAATGGAGACCAATTTTATTTCCTCTCTGACCTACCAGTTTGTTTCCTTTTTTATCTACCATATATAGGTTTCATTTACTACCTTTTAAATACATCGACTTAGTTTATATCTATGTAATCATACAGGATTATTGACTTAGTTTATATCTATGTAGTCATACAGAATTATGTTTAAATGACATTATTCATAGATCTAGAACAGTTCATGGTAACAAGCATATCAAAAGGCAAACATATGATGCAGCGTGATGACTAGACCTAATAATATGTTGCCTACTTGAAATTTTCTGGGAGAGATTTCAAGTGTTCTCACCACACAAAATGGTTACTAGGTAAAGTGATGGATATGTTAGCTTGTTTGTGGTACTCACTTCACTATGTATATGTGTATCAAAACACCACATTATATATTTTAAATATATACAATTTTTATTTGTCAATCACACCTTAGTAAAGCTGCAGGCAGGGAGTGTGGGCAGGGGATACAAGCATATCAAAAGTTTGTAACATGTTCATCTAGGCTGCTGTTTTCAGTGTCGTAAAAAATTGCAAAATAATATAGACACATAGCTAAATTAGTGGGTATTGTACTTTTTCTTTGGAACTATTCTTTTCTCAGAAGGCTTTTTATACAGCTATTATTAATACTTTACCTCAGATGTTAATAAATAGCTTATTGTGCCTGCTCAGATTTCTTAAATGTATTATTAATAACTACCTAATAATAATAACTGATGCTTTTAGTATGTAAGTGAACAACATAA